>NW_028225182.1:43088126-43245626 GCF_052327205.1 Somniosus microcephalus | reverse complement strand
GAGGATGGCTACTCGGGGACAAAGGCTATCCTTTGTGTACCTGGCTCATGACCCCGCTCCGCGCGCCCAGGACCGCTGCTGAAGAGGCATACAACGAGAGCCATCAAAGGAGCAGAAACATCATCGAGCAAACTATTGGGGTCCTCAAGCAGCGGTTCCGCTGCCTTGATCGTTCCGGCGGATCTCTGCAGTATTCGCCGCACCGGGTCTCCCAATTTGTCGTCGTTTGCTGCATGCTACACAACCTGGCTCTCCGCAGGATTCAGGCACTGCCACCTGACATTGGACCACCACCTCAGGAGGAGGAGGAGGAGGAGGAGGAGGAGGAGTACGTTCCCAGGAGGGAGCGACAAGGTCCAAGGGCCGTCCGTCGCCAGCTTATTGAACGTAACTTCTAAGCCCCCTGTCAGGGAATGCCTTGTGGCCATGAAGCAAGGTGAATGCAGCCGCTCCGCAAGCCCTCAGCCGGCGAAGGCAACAAAGACTAACAAGAACAACCATGGACACTGTCTGAATAAAGATAAATTTATATTTGACAAAAATGAAACCCCTTCCCACATGAATCCCAAAAACAATCAACGGCCCCCACAAAAAGTGCAACAAACGACTCACTCCCACAACCTGGGGAGGAGTAACTCCACATTTGAACAAACCAGGCCTCAACCTCGGCCTTAACGCAAAAAACATACCCATAAACAAAACAACCATGGGCAAAATAAAGATGTCCACCGCCATATAAAATGAAAGCTGGCCACACCCTCTACTTAGTGGCCCGCGAGGGCGAGACCTTGTCCAGCCTTTTGGCGCCCCTGCCCGGCCTGCTGCTCCTCCGCAAGCTCTGCCCAGTGGCTGCTGCGAGGCTGGGGGAAGGCGCCTGAGGGTCAGATGTCCTTCCGCCAGATGGCCTTGGGGGGTGGCCTACACGGGCTTTGGGCCTCGAGGGGCCGGCTGTTGATTGGCGCACATGTGCATGGCCACCATCAGCTCCAGCCGCTTGCCGTTGACGCTACACTGGGGGAGTCGCGGCGACGGATGGCGCAATGTGGGCAAGCTGGCGTATTGGAGGTGCTGGCTGGTGATGTCGCACGCTGGCACTCGCCCGGGCACGCACTGCACGATCCGCACCAATCAGCTGAAGGGCGGATCGCTGTGCTGCTGCAGCGCGGCGGGTGTCCTGGCGATGCCTGGCTGAGGCAGCGCGTGTGGCAGCAGTGAGTGCCCCTGTTGCCCTGGTCTGCGCCCGCATCACATCC
The DNA here is from genome assembly GCF_052327205.1 of Somniosus microcephalus. NCBI lineage: Eukaryota > Metazoa > Chordata > Chondrichthyes > Squaliformes > Somniosidae > Somniosus > Somniosus microcephalus. The sequence continues at coordinate 43,244,373 of NW_028225182.1, read as the reverse complement.
GCCACTGACTTGACGGCATCAGCCAGCGACTCCATCGCCGGAGGCATCCGTTCCACTACCTCCATCATCATCCGGCCACTCTCGGCATTTGATACCCCAAACTCCCGCACACTGGTCGCCAGCGACTCGATAGCCTCAGGCATCCGTCCCACCACCTGCATGAGCTCTGTGTGGCGGCGGTCCGAATCCTCGGCCATTTGGTCCAGCTGGCGCACCTCCTCCGAGGTGAAGGTGGCCGGACTGGAGGCGGGACTCTCCCGCTGGGGAGCAGGGGTCCGAGCTAGGCGACCCTTGGCACGTTGCTGGCGCCGAACGTCCGCAGCAACTGCACTCCCCTCCGATCCTTCCCCCCTCTGGGGGGAAGGCCACGGCCCACCCGCAGCCCTCCTGGGTGGCTGGACGCCACTGGTCCCAGCAGCTGCACTCCCCTCCGAAAGTTGCTCCAGGCTCTCGTCCAGGGAAGACGTGTCCAACACTTCGCCCTCTGCTGCGGGACCTGAGTCCTCCCCTGATGGTCCGGGTTGCTCTTCCTCCTCCTCCTCCTCCTCCTCCTCCTGTTCGGAGGGGCTGTCACTGGCAGCTTCAGGGAGCTCTTCGTCACCAGCTGAAAGCAGGAAGGCACAAGAGTAGCTTCAGAGTGAGGAGAGGGCGTCAGCGAGGGAGTCATGACTGGTGGCATTCAGCGCATTGGTGGCACAGTGGCAAAGGAGGTAGCTCGGATGCGCAAGTGTGACGAGCGAGGGCCAAAAGGCGAGGCCCTTACCATTGCCGGGCAGCGGAGGGTCGGCTTCTCCACACGCTCTGGGCACAATCACGCGGCCTCCCATGAGGCCACTCATGCGCTCCTCCAGGGGAGTGAGCTTCTGGAACTTGGCGCGGCCTCCCCCGGTGATGTCGCGGCGCTTGCGATTATTCGCAAGTTTAGCCTGCAAGAGAAAGGACGGGCTCTAAGTACGGTGTGTAGCCGTAACGTCGTGTGCACTGCCTCCCATGGTGGAATAGCTTGGCCAGAGTGTAGCCCTGATCTAGTGTGCACTGCCTCTCATGGTGGAATAGCTTGGCCAGAGTGTAGCCCTGATCTAGTGTGCACTGCCTCCCATGGTGGAATAGCTTGGCCAGTGTGTAAAGTGCAGAATGTGCAATTGATGCTCATGACTGTCCCAAAGCTGCTGGCTGAGGGCTGCCCATTAGGCCTTTCAGGTCCCTTTGCCCATCATGTCAGGTGTACATGCAAGAATAAGGAGGAGAGTGGAAAGGGTACTCACCCTGACAATCCTGGTCAGGTTATTGTATTTCTTCCGACATTGCACCTTGTCCCTGGGGGCATCGCCGTAGGACGACACCCTGGTGGCGATCTCCCTCCAGGCTTTGGTGTAGACGCGGTGGGTGGGATTCCTGCCATTGTCTGGGAACAAGATCCTGCGCCTCTTCTCCAATGCTGTCAGCATGATATCCAGATCATGCTCGGAGAAGCGCAGGGCACGGTCACGGGCCTTATCATGCGTTGCCATGGCTCCTTGGCCTCAGCAGCAGTGTTGAGGCCTAGTTTGAAAGCTGCAGTGTGCAGGGCGTGGCAGCAGACCAAATCGTCCCTTCCCCCTTTAAGAGCTGGCTGGCGCCACGGGGTCTGCTGTCAATCAAAAAATGACCGCACCCGCGCTGCGCCCCGCCTCGGCGCTATCCCTCTGCACCGCCGGCTTAGCGCCTAAAGATAGTCGTGTAACGCCTCTTTTAGCGCTCCAGCAACCTCTTAGGGCATAGCAACTGAATTTCGGCGAAGGGGGCGCAACTTTGGGGCGGGCGCTAAAGTCGGGCGGGCGCTAACGTTAGCGCCCCAAAACTGGCTATACTGAATTTCTAGGCCTTTGTGTCTTAATGCGAGGAGCATTCGTAATAAGGTGGATGAATTAGCAGCGCAAATAGATGTAAATGGACATGATATGATTGGGATTACGGAAACATGGCTCCAGGGTGACCAAGGCTGGGAACTCAACATCCAGGGGTATTCAATATTCAGGAAAGACAGGCAAAAAGGAAAAGGAGGTGGGGTAGCATTGCTGGGTAAAGAGGAGATTAACACAATTGTAAGGAAGGATCTTAGCTCTGATGATGTGGAATCTGTATGGGTAGAGCTGAGAAATACCAAGGGGCAGAAAACGTTAGTGGGAGTTATATACAGACCCCCAAACAGTAATGCGGAGGTTGGGGATGGCATTAAATGCAAAATTAGAGACGTGTGCAATAAGGGCACAGCAGTTATCATGGGTGACTTTAATCTACATATAGATTGGGCTAACCAAATTAGCAGCAATACTGTGGAGGAGGAATTCCTGGAGTGTGTACGGGATGGTTTCCTGGACCAATATGTCGAGGAACCAACTAGAGATCAGGCCATCTTAGACTGGGTATTTTGTAATGAGAAAGGAATAATTAGCGATCATGTTGTGCGAGGCCCCTTGGGTCAGAGCGATCATAATATGATAGAATTCTTCATTAAGAGGGAGAGTGAAGTAGTTGACTCAGAGACTAGGGTCCTGAATTGAAATAAAGGAGACTACGATGGTATGAGGCGCGAGTTGGGTAGGATTGAATGGGGAATGTTACTCAAAGGGTTGACGGTGGATTGGCAATGGCAAACATTCAAAGATCGCATGGATGAACTACAGAATTTGTTCAACCCTGTTTGGCATAAAAATAAAACAAAAAAGGTGACTTAACCGTGGCTAACAAGGGAAATTAGGGATAGCATAAGATCCAAGGAGAGGACATATAAATTGGCCAGAAAAAGCAGTAAACCTGAGGATTGGGAGCAGTTTTGGATTCAGCAATGGAGGACAAAGGGATTCATTAAGAGGGGGGAAATAGAGTATGAGAGTAAGCTTGCAGGGAACATAAAAACTGACTGTAAAAGCTTCTATAGATATGTGAAGAGATAAAGATTGGTGAAGTCAAGCGTAGGTCCGTTGCAGTCAGAATCAGGGGAATTTATAATGGGGAACAAAGAAATGGCAGACCAATTAAATACATACTTTGGTTCTGTCTTCACAAAGGAGGACACAAATAACCTCCCAGAGATGTCGGGAACATAGGGTCTAATGAGAGGGAGGAACTGAATGTAACCAGTATTTGTAGGGAAATGGTGTTAGGGAAATTGACAGGATTGAAGGCCGATAAATCCCCAGGGCCTGATAATCTACATCCTAGGGTACACAAGGAAGTGGCCCTAGAAATAGTAGATGCATTGCTGGTCATCTTCCAAAATTCTATAGATTCTGCAACAGTTCCCATGGATTGGAGGGTAGCTAATGTTACGCCACTATTCAAAAAAGGTGGTAGAGAGAAAACAGGGAATTATATTTGTAAGCCTGACATCGGTAGTGGGGAAAATGCTAGAGTCCATTATAAAAGATGTAATAGCAGAGCACTTGGAAAGCAGTGACAGGATCGGACAAAGTCAACATGGATTTACAAAAGGTGAATTGTGCTTGACTAATCTATGGGAATTTTTTGTGGATGTAACTGGTAGGATACATAAGGGAGAACCAGTGGATGTGGTGTATTTGAACTTTCAGAAGGCTTTCGATAAGGTCCCGCATAAGAGATTAGTGTGTAAAGTTAAGGCACATGGGATTGGGGGCAAGTTATTGACTTGGATAGAGAACTGGTTGGCAGACAGGAAGCAAAGAGTTGGAATAAACGGGTCTTTTTCCGAGTGGCAGGCAGTGACTAGTGGGGTACCGCAGGGATCGGTCCTAGGACCCCAGCTATTCACAATATATATTACTGATCTAGACGAGGGAACTAGATGTATTATCTCCAAGTTTGCAGACGACACAAAGCTGGGTGGGCGTGTGTGCTGTGAGGAGGATGCCGAGAAGCTCCAGTATGATTTGGACAGGTTGGGTGATTGGGCAGATGCATGGCAGATGCAGTATAATGTGGATAAATGTGAGGTTATCCACTTTGGTGGCAAAAACAGGAAGGCAGATTATTATCTGAACGGCAATAGATTGGGAGAAGGGGAAGTGCAACGAGACCTGGGTGTCCTTGTGCACCAGTCGCTGAAGGTAAGCATGCAGGTGCAGCAGGCGGTTAAGAAGGCAAATGGTATGTTGGCCTTCATAGCAAGAGGGTTCGAGTACAGGAGCAAGGATGTCTTGCTGCAGTTGTACAGGGCCTTGGTGAGACCACACCTTGAGTATTGTGTGCAGTTTTGGTCGCCTTATCTGAGGAAGGATGTTCTTGCCATGGAGGGAGTGCAGCGAAGGTTCACCAGACTGATACCTGGGATGGCAGGAATGACGTATGAGGAGAGATTGGGTCGATTGGGCTTATACTCGCTGGAGTTTAGAAGAATGAGAGGGGATCTCATTGAAACTTATAAAATTCGAACAGGACTAGACAGACTAGATGCAGGAAGGATGTTCCCGATGGTCGGGGAGTCCAGAACCAGTGGTCACAGTCTAAGGATAAGGGGTAAGCCATTTAGGACAGGGATGAGGAGGAATTTCTTCACCCAGAGAGTGGTGAACCTGTGGAATTCTCTACCACAGAAGGCAGTTGAGGCCAATTCATTAAATATATTCAAGAAGGAGTTAGATATATTTCTTAAGGCTAAAGGGATCAAGGGATATGGGGAGAAGGCAGGGACAGGGTACTGAATTTGGATGATCAGCCATGATCTCATTGAATGGCCGAGCAGGCTCGAGGGGCCGAATGGCCTACTCCTGCTCCTATCTTCTATGTTTCTATGTTAATTTTAAATACGAGATTGATAGATTTTTGTTAACGAATGATATTAAGGGATATGGGGCAAAGGCAGGTCGATGGAGTTAGGTCGGAGTTCAGCCATGATCTCATTGAATGGCGGAACAGGCTCGAGGGGCTAAATGGCCGATTACTGCTCCTACGTATATGTAAATGTGTGTGTAGTTGCGTGTTTGTTATAGAGTCATAACGGCTCAGAAGTAGGCCATTCGGCCCATCGAGTCCGTGCCGGCTCTCTGCAGAGCAACCCAGTCAGTCCCATTCCCCCGCTCTATCCCCGTAGCCCTGCTTGTGCGTATGCATATCGAACAGGCAAAGCTGTGATGCCCTCCATCAAGGGGAGGGAAGGGGAGAGGGGAAGGGGAGGGGAAGGGGGTGAGGGGGTGAGGAGGTCCTGACACCACCAGGAAGGAGAGGAATCAAGCTCTTTATGCTTCAGTTGGTTCAGAAGGTTGTGGGTTCAAGTCCCACTCCAGAGACTTGAGCACAAAAATCCAGGCTGGCACTCCCAGTGCAGTACTGAGGGAGCGCTGCACTGTCAGAGGTGCCGTCTTTCGGATGAGACGTTAAATCGAGGGCCCGTCTGCCCTCTCGAGTGGATGTAAAAGATCCCACGGCACTATTCCGAAGAAGAGCAGGGGAATTATCCCCAGTGTCCTGGGGCCAATATTTATCCCTCAATCAACATCACTAAAACGGATCATTTGGTCATTATCACATTGTTGTTTGCGGGAGCTTGCTGTGCGCAAATTGGCTGCTGCATTTCCTACATTCCAACAGTGACTACACTTCAAAAGTACTTCATTGGCTGTAAAGCGCTTTGGGACGTCCTGAGGTCGTGTGATGTGTTAGCTGTGTGGGGGTTTTGAAGGCTTTGTGTTGATCAGCGAGCTGTTCGCGGTGTGGCTGCCAGAGCGCGGTGTGGTAACAGCAAAGGGAGCTGGTGTTCCAACGTGGGATGTGAGCAACGCGGAGCTCAACACCGCCATCTCCAGAGAGCTGAAGGACTGGCCCTGTCTGCGTGTGTATGTGTTTGTGTGTTTGAGTTTGAGCAAAGACATGTCGATCCAGGCCGACATGGCCAACCTACTGCCAGCCCGTCTCCAATCTAGAAGGCCATTTTGGACCGTCGCCAAAGCCCTTCAGCGATCTCCCCTCAGCCTTGAAGACCGATGGCGAAATGCTTGGAAGAACTGCAACGTACCGAATGGATTCCTTATAGAGGACCCCACCGTACAATCTGAAGGATAAAACCTTCCTCGCAAACCGTGGACAACCATAAAACCGCCTCAGAACCGGTCACGGTAGATGCTGCCACCTTCTCCATAGATGGAAGATTAAAGCATCTCTATCCTGCGACTGTGGAGCTCCTGATCAGACCCTGGAGCACATCATTGAGCACTGCCTTCAGAGGAAATTCACAGGCAGCCTACAAGATGTCCACGCTGTTACACCGCAAGCTTTGGCCTGGATATCTGACTTAGATAGTGACATTTGATTTGATTTGCTACTACCATACGAAAGAACTGTGTGACTGTGTGTACATGGGCATGTGTGACTGTGTGGGCATGTGATTCTGCGTGAGTGTGTAAGCGTGCATGTATGTTGGGGTATGTGTGCTCATGTGCATGTGATTGTGCGTGTGCGCGCACACATGCGTATGTGTGTGCGACTGCATGTGTGTGTGTGTGTGTTTGAGTGTGTATGTGCCTGAGTGTGTGTGTGAGTTTGCGTTTGTGTGTGACCATACATGTGTACATATGTGCATTTCCAAGTGTGTGTGTATGTGTGTGCATGCTTAGGCCTGTGTGTGCGCCTGAGTCTGTGTGTGCACAAGTGTGCCTGTCCCTGTGTGTCTCTGCATGAATGAACATGTTTGTGTATATGTACACATACCTGTAAATGCCTATGTGTGTGCAAGTGTGTATACGTATGTACCTGTCAGTGTATCTGTGTCACTATTAACACATGGTAACCATGATACTTTTGATACATAAGAACATAAGAACTAGGAGCAGGAGAAGGCCATTCGGCCCCTCGAGCCTGCTCCGCCATTCAATGAGATCATGACTGATCTTCGACCTCAACTCCATTCACTGGCCCTATCCCCATATCCCTTGAGGCCCTTAGTATCCAAAAATCTATCGATACCTGTCTTGAATATACTCAACGACTGAGCCTTCACAGCCCTCTGGGGCAGAGAATTCCAAAGATTCACAACCCTCTGAGTGAAGAAATTTCTCCTCACCTCAGTCCGAAATGGCCGACCCCTTATCCTGAGACTGTGACCCCTGGTTCTAGACTCCCCAGCCAGGGGAAACATCCTCACTGCATCTACCCTGTCAAGCCCCTTAACAATTTTGTACGTTTCAATGAGATCACCTCTCATTCTTCTAAGCTCTAGGGAATATAGGTCTGGTCTACTCAATCTGTCCTCATAGGACAATCCCCCCATCCCAGGATTCAGTCTAGTGAACCTTCGTTGCACTCCCTCTAAGGCAAGTATATCCGTCCTTGTACATGAGTCACTGAAAGTGAATGTGCAGGTGCAGCAAGCCATTAGGAAGGCAAATGGTATGCTGGCCTTCATTACAAGAGGATTTGAGTACAGGAGTAAAGAAGCCTTACTCCAATTCTATAAGGCCTTGGTGAAACCACACCTGGAGTACTGTGTCCAATTTTAGTCTCCTTACCTAAGGAAGGATATACTTGCCATAGCGGGAGTGCAGCGAAGGTTCACGAGATTGATTCCTGGGATGGCGGGACTGTCGTATGAGAAGAGATTGAATTAACTTGGCCTGTATTCTCTTGAATTCAGAGAAATGAGAGGAGATCTCATTGAAGCATACAAAATTATTACAGGGCTTGATAGGGTGGATGCTGGGAGAATGTTTCCCTTGGCTGGGGAGTCTAGAACCAAGGGCCACAGCCTCAGGATAAAGGGTAGGCCATTCAGGGCTGAGATGAGAAGACATTTCTGTTAAGTCTGTGTGTTCTAGTTATTGTTAATAAGAATCACTGCACACAGACCACAAGAGTAAATTCAACAGGTCTTTACTAGTCGGAGGTCAGGCTGAACTGCCCAATAAATCATTACACAGCACTTATATACCGGTGTGGTCACCACCGGTATTACAGTATACAGCAGCCAAGATAAAGTAGTGCATCTCTTAAAATAGTTCTCTTAAAGGTGGAACGGTTACATACACCACAATCCTCCCTTTTTAGCTTAACAGTATATATTCCCCATTTAACATAACATAATAACATATATACACAACTTCATGTAAAAAACAGTTCACAGATTCAGTCTCTGAGGAGGCCTCCTGATCCGAGACGGATAACGCCTTTCAGGGGTCTCTGGTTCTCGTTGCTGGGGTGACTCATCTAGTTGATCCGCTATGGATAGGACATCATCATCAGGTATATTCACTTCTGAGGTAGATGCTTCAGGTTCACTAACTTCCTCCACGGTTGTCTCTGTCGTAACCATGGGCTCGACCCTTGTTCTCGATCCCACCAGTTGGTCAGCATGACGTCGCATTACATTTTCACCAACATCTACCGTGTACATCAGGGGTCCTTGTCTGGCCCGAATTGTTCCAGATTGCCATTTCTCGTTTTTATAGTCCCTGGCTAACACCGGTTGTCCTATTTCAAAACTCCGAGTGGGCTTGTTATTGATATGCTGGAACTGTTTGTTTTCGACTTCCCTCCGCACATTTGGTTTTAACAAGTCCAACCTGGACTGCAACCTCCTGTTATAGAACATCAGGGCAGGACTTTGGTTTGTTGTTGCATGGGTGGCGTTTCGATATGCCAGTAGGAAATTGTCCACCTTGTGTTGCAGTGGAATCTGATCTTCGCTCATGGCCTTTATTGCCTTTTTGAACGTCTGTACAAACCCCTCGGCCAGCCCATTCGTAGCTGGATGATATGGGGCAGAGGTATAATGCTTCACCCCATTCTTCTTCAGGAATTTCTGGAATTCCTCTGACACGAACTGTGGTCCGTTGTCTGAACATATTTGCTCTGGCAATCCATTTCTTGCAAATATCGTTCTTAGCACCGCAATCGTCTTCTCCGAGGTAGTGGTAGTCATTTTAATCACTTCTGGCCATTTAGAATGTGCGTCCACCGCAATTAAAAACATGGAATCCATGAATGGACCAGCAAAGTCAATATGTACACGTTGCCATGGTGTTGAAGGCCATTCCCATGGATGCAGCGGTGCAATTGGAGGTGCATTTTGGACTTTTTGGCATCCTGAGCAGCTTTTCGTCAGATCCTCTATCTGTTGGTCGATACCCGGCCACCACACATAAGCCCTAGCAAGGCTTTTCATCTTGACTCCCCCCAGATGACCTTCATGTAGTTCTTTTAGAACTCTCTCTCTTAACTTAGGAGGGATAATCACCCTTGTTCCATACATCAATGTTCCCTGACAGATGGACAGCTGTTCTCGTCTTGCTGAGAATGCCGGTAACAGTGGATCACCATGGGCTGGCCATCCCTTTACTGTCAATTCGTAGACCCGGGACAGTGTCGGGTCATTCCTAGTCTCCCTTTCAATATTTGCATTGGTGACAGGTAAACATTCGATGATGGTCGAGTGAAATAACTCCACCGGGTCAACCGTCGGTGCCTCCTCCTCAGTAGGTAGTGGCAGGCGCGACAGCCCATCAGCATTACCATGCTGCTTTGTACCTTTGAATTCTATCTGATATTGATGTGCCCCTAGGAAAAGGGACCATCTCTGGAGCCTCTGTGCTGTCATCACCGAAACACCCTTCTTAGGGTTAAAAATGGATACCAACGGCTGGTGGTCTGTCAGCAGTGTAAACTTCTGGCCCTGCAGGTAATGATTAAACTTCTTTACTCCCCACACAAGGCTGAGAGCCTCCCTATCTATCTGAGCATAGTTGTGCTCAGCGGAGGTCAATGATCTGGATGCAAATGCGACTGGCCTTTCCAAGCCATTTGGCAACTTGTGTGAGAGTACTGCTCCAATACCATAAGGAGAAGCATCACAAGCTAAATGAATAGGTAGCGTTGGGTTGAAGTGAGCCAACACTTCCTCTGAGGTGATCAATGCCTTGCTTTTGCGAAAGGCCTTCTTACAGTCCTCGCTCCACTTCCATGGTACTTCTTTCTGCAAAAGAGCGTTCAGTGGGTGCAGCACCGTGGATAGATTTGGCAGAAACTTATGGTAATAGTTAATCAACCCTAGGAACGACCTCAACTGGGATACATTTTCCGGAGCGGGAGCCTTCACAACAGCTTCGATCTTGTCAGGTGACTTGTGCAGCCCCTCCTGGTCAATGACATGACCACAGTACGAGATCCGTTTCTGAAAGAACTCACATTTCTGGCGATTAACTCGAAGTCCATATTCCTTCAATCTGGTGAGCACCAGTTTCAAATTTGCAAGGTGTTCCTCATCGTCATCTCCTGTAATCAGGATATCGTCCAAGTAACATTGAGTGCTTGGAATTCCCTGTAATACCTGCTCCATGGCCCTCTGCCAAATTGCTGGAGCCAAAGCCACTCCAAAAACCAGTCTATTATATCGATACAAGCCTCTGTGCGTGTTGATTGTGAGATACTGGCGCGACTCTTCCTCAACTTCCATCTGTAAGTACGCTTGCGCCAGGTCTATCTTGGTGAAGTGTTTCCCGCCAGACAATGAAGCAAAGATATCCTCAATCCGCGGAAGCGGATATTGCACCGTGTGAAGCACCGGATTAACCGTGATCTTGAAGTCTCCACAGATGCGGACCTTCCCCGGTTCCCCTGGCTTGTTACTCGATGAACGCTTCATGACGGGAACAATGGGCGTGGCCCACTCACTCCAGTCCACCTTCGACAGTACTCCTGAACGTTCTAGCCTTTCCAGCTCAGCTTCCACAGCAGGTCGTATCGCATAAGGTACCGATCTGGCTTTGAAAAATTTTGGGTTTGCATGTTCTGCAATCTTGATTTTTGCCGTAATTCCTCTCAGTGTTCCCAGTCCCTGTTGGAACACCTCTTTAACCTCATCCAATATTCTGGACAATCGTTCAGGTTTGACATCTTTTTTTCCGGAATCTACCGTTACTGCTTTTAGGGAGTGTCAGTCCATATTTATTTTCCTGATCCACTCCCGTCCCAGAAGTGGTGGACCTCCCTCAGGTAGTACATATAAGTCCATTCCTTGGTGTTCTTTGCCCTTGTGTACCACCTTGACTTTTATCTTTCCGATGGGGTATACTCTTTGCCCCGTGAATGTCTGCAATACTATCTCCGTATCCCGTAGGGGAACATATGTGAATAACCTTTTGTAATCTTGCTTATTCATGACCGTCAACGCCGATCCGGTGTCCAATTCCATCTTCACTTGGACTCCTGCTATCTGAAGTGTGACCCAGATAGTTTGTAGGTCAGCTTCCTTACTCACATTGTGAATTCTCAGACTACCCAGTTCCTTGCTGTTGGAGTCTGAATCCGAATTCTGTTCATCCGAACTCTTCTCAGCCACCTTATGTACCTTTCTGCACTTTTCCTGCGGTGACTTTTTGTTGCTGGTCTTCTTTCCTGACTGGCATACTTTAGCTATGTGACCAAGCTTGCCACATTTTCTACATTCCTGATTTTTAAACCAGCATTGGTTCTGATCGTGTGTTGTCTTTCCACAACGATAACATTTCGCTGTACCCAAAGCCATTTGATCTATGCTGAGTACCGGTGCCTTCAGCTGCATTTCCGCAATGCCTCTCGCTGCGGCTTCGTGCGATGCTGCAATAGTGACAGCCTTATCAAGTGTAAGATCATTCTCTTCAAGCAGCCGCTTTTGTGTTCCTTCTTTCGACAATCCACACACGAATTTGTCTCTCAGTGCCTCTGTCAGTCTTTCCCCAAACTGACAGTATTTCGCTAGCTTACGCAGTTCAATTAAATACTCCGCGTTGTTTTCCTCTTTCAGTTGCGTTCTCGCATAAAATTTAAATCGTTCCGCTAACATCAGCGGTGTGGGGTTCAAATGATTTCTCAGGACAGCAACAATATTAGCGAAAGTCTGATCCGCCGGTTTAGCTGGTGATAGAAGATGCTTCAATAGCCCGTATGTCTTCGCACCCATTGAGTTTAGTAAAGTTAGTGCTTTATCTTCATCTGATATTTTATTTGCCTTACAATAAATCTCTATGTGTTCTACATACGTGGCCCAATCTTCAACATCGGGATCGAAATCATTGATGTTACCACGCTTAGGCATCCTCGCAATCTTCTTGAGAAACAAAAAGAATTTTTTTTTTTTTTTCAAAATGGCGGTTTCCCGCGCTTGTCTTCTTCCCCCGCCTACGAAAATGGCGGCTTCCTGCGTTTGCCTTTCTCCCCCGCTGGCTGTAATGGCGATTGCCGTATTGCTGCGTTCGCCCTCCCCAGCGGTTCTCAAATCGTGCCTCCCAGCCCCTCTTGCAGTCCGGTCCTTTCCCCCGGCTGCGGCTGAGTTCTCCGCGTTTTTTTAAATTTTATCCCGTGCCTCGCGGCCTCGGTAGCTGCCCGGCCTTTTTCCCCGGTCGCGGTCGAGCTCTCCCTCGACGCTGTTGCGTCTCCCAGCCCGCTTGCAGCCCGGTCTTTTACACCGGCTGCGTTTGCATTCACCGCGGCTCCCGTGCCTTACGCTGCCCCAGTCTCAGCGCCTCTGGCCCCGACTTCTGTCCGGCTCTTTTCCCCGGCCGTGGTCGAGTTTTCCGCCCTTATATCCTCCGTTTTTCCCTCCCCTACTTCACAGCCAACGTGGCCGACTTGCTGCTCGTCGCTGATCGGCTTACCCACCACCGTGATAGAAGGGATGATCACTGCCTGTTGCTGATGGAAGGCTTCGTGTCAGGATTCTTCCTTGCTCTTCAGACCCGAGTCTTTTCTCAGCAGGATGATGAGGGCGGATGCCTCTTCTCGACGCCCGTTAAACTGCCTTGGATATATCTCTGCCGCAGGGTAAGATCGTCATCATCGCCACTGTTAAGTCTGTGTGTTCTAGTTATTGTTAATAAGAATCACTGCACACAGACCACAAGAGTAAATTCAACAGGTCTTTACTAGTCGGAGGTCAGGCTGAACTGCCCAATAAATCATTACACAGCACTTATTACCACCGGTATTACAGTATACAGCAGCCAAGATAAAGTAGTGCATCTCTTAAAATAGTTCTCTTAAAGGTGGAACGGTTACATACACCACAATTTCTTCACACAGAGGGTGGTGAATCTTTGGAATTCTCTATCCCAGAGGGCAGTGGAGGCTCAGTCATTGGGTATATTCAAAACAGAAGTCGATAGATTTCTGACTAGTAAGGGCATCAAGGGATATGGCGATAGGGCCGGTGAATGGAGTTGAGGCAGAAGATCAGCCATGATCTCATTGAATGGCGGAGCAGGCGCGAAGGGCCAAACGCCTGACTCCTGCTCCTATTTCTTATGTTCTTAGGAGACCAAAACTGTACACAATACTCCAAGTGTGGTCTCACCAAGGCCCTATATAATTGCAGTAAGACGTTTTTACTCTTATACTCCAATCCCTTTGTACTAAAGGCCAATCCAGACTGTGCTCTCAGCCCAGGGTCTGGTTACTCACCTTTACAGAAGGAATGTTCCTGTGCCCAAAGCCCACTAGTTCCACAGGACAGTCACATCAAACAGTTTGTTCAATTTTCATTTCTCCACACCCACCAGCTCTCCGCAGAGGCTGCTTTACCTCCGCATCAAGTCACAGGCCGATGGCTTTGACTTCCCACCGAGGAGTGTGAGTCAGAGTATGTGGCCCTGCTAGATTCTAAAATACTGAGGGGCGGGCCTGGATTTAGAGTTATTTGTAACTAACAGGAGAGACATTCTCACTACACCAACCGTCTCCTGCCCATGGAGGTCATCACACCAACATCAGGAAGAGCCCGGCCTCTTTCTCTCTCGCTATGTTTCTATCTCTCTCACTCTCTGTGCCTCTCTCTGTCTCTCTTCCTCTCTGCCTGTCTGTCTCTTTCTTTCTCACTGTCTGCCTCTTTCTCTGTCCATCTCTCTCTCTCTCTCAGCACCTCTCTCTGTCAATCTCTGTCTCTCTCTCACACTCTGTCTCTCTCTATGCCTCTCTCTGTCTCTCTCTCTCTTCCTCACTGTCTGCCTCTCTTTCTCTATCCATCTCTCTCTCACTCTCTGTGCCTCTCCCTCTCTGTTTCTCTCACTGTCTCTCTCTCTGTCTCTTTCTCTCTCGCTGCCTTTCTCTCTCTGTATCTCTCACTCTGTTTCTCTCTCTCTCTGTTTCTCTCTCTCTGTGACTCTCTCTGTCTCTCTCTCTGTCTCTCTCTGTCTCTGTCTCCCTCTCTCTGTGCCTTTCTCTCTCTCGCTGCCTTTCTCTCTGTCTCTCTCTGTCTCTCTCTGTCTCTCTCTCAGTGACTCTCTCTGTCTCTCTCTCTGTCTCTCTCTGTCTCTCTCTGTCTCTGTCTCCCTCGCTCTGTGCCTTTCTCTCTCTCTGCCTCCCTCTCTCTGTGCCTTTCTCTCTCTCTGTCTCTCTCTCTGTCTCTCTCTCTGTCTCCCTCTCTGTCTCTCTCTGTCTCTCTCTCTGTCTCTCTCTCTCTGTGTGTGTCTCTCTCTCTCTCTCTGTCTTTGTCTCTCTCTCTCTCTGTCACTCTGTACCTTTCTCGCTCACTCAGTGTCAGCTGTGACTCAGTGGGTAGCACACTCACCTCTGAGTCAGAAGGTCGTGGGTTCAAGTCCCCACTCCAGAGACTCGAGCACATAAAGCTAGGCTGACACTCCAGTGCAGTGCTGAGAGAATGCCGCACTGTCGGAGGTGCCGTCTTTCGGATGAGGCGTTAAACCGAGGCCCCGTCTGCTCTCTCAGGTGAATGTAAAAGTTCCCATGGCACTGTTTCGAAGAAGAGCAGGGGAGTTATCTCCTGGGCCAGTATGTATCCCTCAATCAAAAAACAGATGATCTGGTCATTATCACATTACTGTTTGTGGGAGCTTGCTGTGTGCAAATTGGCTGTTGTGTTTCACACATTACAACAGTGACTACACTCCAAAAAGTACTTCATTGACTGTAAAGCACTTTGAGACGTCCAGTGGTCGTAAAAGGCGCTATAGAAATGCAACTTACTTCTTGCCTTTCTTTCTTTCTGTTTTACTTTAATTCTTTCTTTCTCTCTCTCTGATCTCCAACACCCACCTGAACTGGCAGATTTGGGCTTTCCTTTCAAACCACATCTGCGTCCGATGAGGCAGCACTCCTTCATTGCAATGTCGAGCTAGATCGACATGTCCCTCCACCACCAGCGTACCGTGGCTGCAGTGTGTACCATCTTATTAGCATGGATAGAGGATTGGCTAACTAACAGAAAACAGAGAGTCGGGCTAAATGGGTCATTTTCAGGTTGGCAAAGTGTAACTAGTGGGGTGCCACAGGGATCAGTGCTGGGGCCTCAACTATTTACAATCTATATTGATGACTTGGATGAAGGGACCGAGTGTAATGTAGCCAAATTTGCTGATGATACAACGATAGGTGGGAAAGCAAATTGTGTGGAGGATGCAAAGAATCTCAAGGGATATAGATAGGCTAAGTGAGTGAGCAAAAATCTGGCAGATGGAGTATAATGTGGGAAAATGCGAGGTTATCCACTTTGGTAGGAAAAATAAAAAAAGCAAATTATTATTTAAATGGGGAGAGATTACAAAATGCTGCGGTACAAGGGGATCTGGGGGTCCTTGTACATGAATCACAAAAAGTTAGCATGCAGGTACAGCAAGTAATTAGGAAGGCTAATGAAATGTTGGCCTTTATTGCAAAGGGAATGGAGTATAAAAGTAGGGAAGTCCTGTTACAACTGTACAGGGCGTTGGTGAGACCACACCTGGAGTACTGCGTACAGTTTTGGTCTCCTTATTTAAGGAAGGATATACTTGCATTGGAGGCAGTTCAGAGAAGGTTCACGAGGTTGATTCCGGAGATGAAAGGGTTGTCTTATGAGGAAAGGTTGAGCAGGTTGGGCCTATACTCATTGGAGTTTAGAAGAATGAGAGGGGATCTTATTGAAACATATAAGATTCTGAGGGGGCTTGACAGCGTAGATGCAGAGAGGATGTTTCCCCTCGTGGGGAAGTCTAGAACTAGGGGGCATAGTTTCAGAATAAGGGGGCACCCTTTTAAATCGGAAATGAGGAGGAGTTTCCTCTCTCAGAGGATCGTGAATCTTTGGAATTCTCTTCCCCAGAGAGCTGTGGAGGCTGGGTCAGTGAATATATTTAAGGTGGAGATAGACAGATTTTTGAACGGTAAGGGAGTCAAGGGTTATGGGGAGCGGGCAGGGAAGTGGAGTTGAGGCCGATATCAGATTAGCCATGATCGTATTGAATGGCGGAGCAGGCTCGAGGGGCCGAATGGCCTATTCCTGCTGCTACGTCTTATGTTCTTACTAGCTGGAGTGCCCGGCAGTGCCGAGGGAACTCAAGAACCCTGTGGCATGTTTATAAAACTGTTTTTTAAACTGTTGTGATTGAAGAACTCTTCCTAAGCACCCAGGAGTGATATTACATTATTCACAAAGTTTCAGTGTATGAGTTGAATAGGGAAATAAAAGATTCTATCTGAGGCATTTAGAGGTCAGTTTAGAAATCAACAGTGAACATTTATTCCAATAATGTAGAACAATAAAACATTTGACAATATGCTGGAGTTACAACCAAAGACTGAGTGAATACTCCCTCTGGTAAAGGTTTGCAAACCCAATAGGGTTGGTATTGTACAGAGTGATTTTGTAATCAATAAATGTATTCAACATTACACTGTTATATGTGTAATCTTGTAGTAGGTATGCAGCCTCTCAGATCTTGAAGAGTGCTGTTGAGTGCTTCAAGTGCCCTCTTGTGGGCCTTTGTACGCTCATCCCACACAAAGCAGCTCAGCAGCAGCAGTTTCTTTGGTAATGTGACACACCAGGTGTTGTTGTCCTGTCAGATCCAGAGGGAGAGCAAAGGTTGAGTGGGCAGTGCGACTTCCTTGGAGAAGAGTTGCAGCGATTCCTGATGAGGCAACAGCCAGTGCAATGAATCTCTTAGAGCAAAGGATGGCCACAAAGAGATTTCGTAGCCTTTTGGGGGAGTAAGACAGAGCAGCTTCTGTCATCATTGCATGCCAATGAATGTCATCCTGAATGAGTCCTCTCCTGCGGCAAGCTTTTATAAAGGAGGCACAGAGATGGCCAGTGAGAGTTTTGAGGTGATTAAATGATGTTGGGCCAGCAACCTCATGGAGCAGTAGACGAAGGTGAAAGCACTCTGCGTTATTGGAGAGCCCGTTGATAGACAACATTTTCTGTTTTTCCTGAGGGTGTTAAAATAAACAGATTCCTTGACGCATCAACTCTTGAACATGCCACGTACAACTGGCCATGTGAAAAACAGGGCGTGAGTAAGTTGATGCCAGCAACCTTCAAAGTGTGCCCCTGTGCCTTGCTGATTGACATTGCAAAAGAAATTGTCACAGGAAACTTGCCTTTTGAATTGAAATGGCAAGTCAGTTGGTATCATTGGAATTCGAGGAATGAGAACATCCTCCCCTCTGGCGCAGCCTGAGATGATGGTAGCCTCAATGAGATTTGGCATGAGCTTTTTGACTGCCAGTCTGGTTCCATTGCACAACTTTGGTGGATCAATGTTTCTTAAGAGCATGATGGGGGTGCCTTCCTTCAGTACCAGTTTGTGAGGAGGCGTTCCTGAAGGCTGTAATGAGTTGAGGAACTCAGTGAGGTAGTGTACCGCATCAGCACTGTCACAAACAGTAACAACGCTTTTATAAATTTGCTCTTGGCCAGGGAGTTTTTGAAGAAGTAGCATGTTTATGTTTTTGACAGTATCATTCCTGGGTGCATGTATTGACCGTTCACACAGCCACTTGGGATCTTTGAAGTGATTGAGGAGGTCTGGATACACCTTAGCGATACTCCATACAGTTTTGGTGTCCATACTTAAGAAAAGACATACTTGCTCTCGAGTCAGTACAAAGAAGGTTCACTCAGTTAATCCCGGGGATGAGGGGATGGACATATGAGGAGAGGTTGAGTAGATTGGGACTCTACTCATTGGAGTTCAGAAGAATGAGAGGCGATCTTATTGAAACATATAAGATTGTGAAGGGGTTGGATCGGGTGGATGCGGGGAGGATGTTCCCGATGATGGGTGAAACTAGAACTAGGGGGCATAGTCTTAGAATAAGGGGCTGCTCTTTCAAAACTGAGATGAGGAGGAACTACTTCACTCAGAGGGTGGTAGGTCCATGGAATATGCTGCCCCAAAAAGCTGTAGAAGCGACATCATTACATAAATTTAAAACAGAAATAGACAGTTTCCTAGAAGTAAAGGGAATTAAGGGTTACGGGGAGCGGGCAGGAATTTGGACATGAGTCTAGGTTCGGATCGGTCATGGCCCTGTGGGTAGCGGAGCGGACCCAGGGGCGGTGTAGCCTGATCCTGCTCCTATTTCGTGTGTCTAATTCTGTTAGATTCAGGAGATGGTTCTGTGATAGTAGATTGGCAGTTAGGATCAGATCAGCCATGATCTTATTGAATGGCGGAGCAGGCTCGAGGGGCCGATTGGCCTACTCCTGCTCCTATTTCTTATGTTCTTATGTTCTTATTAACTCATCAACTGTTCTGACTTGACTGCCAAAGCCTGGAGGAATTGTGATTTGACCACTGCTGTCAATTGGCAAGTTTCCTTCTCCCAATTGTAGCAAAAGTTGCGCAAAGGATTCTGTCATCTCGTCACCATGCAAAAGAACACGTACGTTTGTGGTCAAATGGACTGTTTGCACATTTGGCCACAGATGGGATGCCTTGAGACACGCATTGAGTTCATCTGCTGGAGTTCCTCTGGGGACAACTGGCAGGATTTGGCGGAAATCACCTGCCAGCAACAGGGTGGTGCCACCCATCAGCCTATTGTTGCCTCTCAG
Organism: Somniosus microcephalus; assembly: GCF_052327205.1. Lineage (NCBI taxonomy): Eukaryota > Metazoa > Chordata > Chondrichthyes > Squaliformes > Somniosidae > Somniosus > Somniosus microcephalus. The sequence continues at coordinate 43,225,619 of NW_028225182.1, read as the reverse complement.
ATCTTGAAGAGTTCTGTTGAGTGCTTCAAGTGCCCTCTTGTGGTCCATTGCACACTCATCCCACACAATGAGTCTACACTTTTGAAGCAACTCAGCAGCACCAGTTCCTTTGCTAATGTTACACACTGGGTGTTCTTGTGTTGTCAGATCCAGAGGGAGAGCAAAGGTTGAGTGGGCAGGGCGACCTCCTGGGAGAAGAGTTGCAGCGATTCCTGATGAGGCAACAGTCAGTGCAATGAATCCCTTAGAGCGAACCATGGCCAGTAAAAGATTGATCAGGAATGTCTTTTCTGTTCCACCAGGTGCATCGAGGAAGATAATGCTGCCTGCATTGTTTTCCACCATATCCACAACCAACCTGTATGTCTCTTTCTGGTCTGGATACAATTTCGGTTCAGTGACGGTGACAAAGGTGGTCAGTTCCTCAACATTGTAGGTGGATTCCCTGAGGACCTCTCTGCTGAGACCTGGAGAATCAATCCTATTGGGAGATGGAAGGTTCAACTGAGTCACAGACTTGCCAGCCTATGCCAAAGCCTTGTCCTCCAAAAGGATCAATACCTGATTGAACATTGCATCAGTGAAGTTCAGCTCCATGGTGGGGTTGACTGTCCTGAGTTGGTGCAAGATGTCTTCTGTGAGACTGTCTTTGTGATCTTCCCACAACTGCATCGGGTTGGAAGGGCTGCAGAGGGCAATTATAATGGCAAAGAGATTTCGTAGCCTATTGGCGGAGTAAGACAGAGCAGCTTCTGTCATCGTTGCATGCCAATGAATGTCATCCTCAATGAGCTCCTTCCATTTTTGCATACATGTCAGTGAGGAACTGGTGGAGAAGTCCTCCACACTGAAGCAGGTGGTTTGAACCAGTTTGTCGTTCCATCAGCCTATATGCATAGAATTCCATGGCAGATACCATCTTTTGCCTTTGGGCTGTAGGTGGCACACCAGTTTTGGGGTCAACATGTGGGATCTTGTTATAGGCATCGTATCCATCTTCCCCATGGCAAAACAAAAGCGGGTATTGCAGAGGATCATATGACCTGTGAAGCTCAGAAATTCTTTTGAGTGGACCACCTCTCAGATGCAAGACAATGTCCCGTTGTTCAAATTCTTGGCCCACAATGACAATGGCAACTTCATTGGTGGTCGGAGCATTGAAGCGTCGCTCATGTTCACCTGCAGGAGTCTTGTCAGCTTTGATGACAATTTTGAGGTATTCATTTGTAGTTTTTTCGATGGCTGTTTTGAAACTCTTTATATATGGGTTTTGCTGATGAAGCATCTCCTGTAACCCAAGCAAAGTTTGAAGCTTGATTTGGTGTTGTTGTGCGGGGAGAACTGCAGCTTCCCTGCGGCGATTGGCTTGCTCTTCGTCATCACCCAAGAAGTAGATTTGGAGAAACTGAGGTCTTTCGTTTGGTAGAGGAAGTGGGGAGCCAGCTGTATGGTACACCTGTCCATGAACTTTAAAAGTTGGGCAAAATCCTGATTCACGCACTCTGTTTGCACCGAAAGAGGTCATTGCAAAGCAGTTGTTGTACTTTCTGATGTGAGTGAGGAAATGTGTTGAAGCTGGAGTTCGGCCGAACAGAAGTGAGTGTAGGGGTTCAGGTGGAGCTGTTAGTGTTGGAAGTTTAACCTATTGCATCTTGACCGAACAGTAATGAATAGAGGAGACGGAATGTACCTTTTACTATTTACTGAGTAAATGGGTGGACATTACAGCACATTGTCTTTCACTTTCAGTTTCGGGTTCTGCCATGCAGACAAAGTAAAACCGAGCCCCCCAGCACCCCCTTCAGGCAACACCCGGGAACTGGGACAAACTTAATTGAAGCAAAACTCAAAACACAACACTTCTTTCCCCCAGATAAAACCCCTTAGTCCTCCAGGCGTCTGGGACGGAATCTAACCCGACTTGAGCGCCGCTGGACAGGCATAATCGGGGTGCCACTGCTAGCCACAGGAAAACCTTCCTCCGTGGCTGATGACTCCGTGACACCTTCTGCCGATGTGGCTTCCGTCGTTGTTGCAGGAAGCAGGCTGTCACTGCCTGGCAGAGGTGGCGGAGACAATGGCCTAGCCTGTGACGTCTCTGTTACTCTCACCGGAGTACGACTCCGTAGCTGGTCTACGTGCCGTCTGTGTAGCTGGCCATCAGGTGTACGGACGCTGTATGACAGGGGACCCGTGGCCTGCTCCACCACGGCAGGCATCCATTTGTCTCTGATGTGCCTCAATAATTCCGAGACTCGAAGGTAGCAGAACAAAACAAGGCTTTTATTAACTTAGAACGAAACACGTAAGCGAGAGAGATGTCGTCCTTCTGGAGATTGGGGCTAGACTGAAGCTAGCTTACAAACGGGGCCAGGTATGGGCGGAGCCCTACACACAGCACATTCCAGCACATTCCAGTATACAATACAGCACATTCCAGTACACAATACAATGAGGTCTGGGGGAAGGGAAATGACACTGAAACCGATCTCAGTCACAGGCAGTGATGAATGGAAATATTTCATCACAGTCTCCTCCTGCATAGCAACAGGCAAACACAGTCTCTGACGGCTCGAACTGCCTGGCGGTGCCCTGGTGCTTCTTAGACAGCTCCTCTTGCTTTGTGTGCATCTCATCCCTGTATTCCGGGTGTAGCCAGTCCAGTGCAGTCGCCAGCCGGCGACCCATCAGCATCTCGGCAGGACTCTTCCCCGTTGCTGAGTTTGGTGTGGTATGCTGTGATAACAGGAACCTGGCCAATCTGGTTTGCCAGTCCCCCACCGATATCCTCACCAGTGCCTCTTTTGTGGTTTGCACCATCCTCTCTGCCTGCCCATTAGAGGAGGGGTGATAGGGCGCTGTGGTCACGTGGCGGATCCAGTTTCTGCCTGCAAAAGCCTTGAACTCCGCTGACGTGAAGGCTGCTCCATTGTCTGAAACCAGCACGTCGGGGACCCCATGTGTGGCAAACAGCAAACGCAACGCGTTGATCACTGCACTGGATGTCATGGAACTCATGATAGCCACCTCCAGCCATTTCGAATGAGAATCCACCACTATCAAAAAGACCTTCCCCTGAAATGGCCCTGCAAAGTCAATGTGGAGTTTTGACCATTTACGAGTGGTCCACTCCCAGGTGTGAAGGGGAGCCTTGGATGGGCTATGGCGAGTCAGCTGACATGTCTCACAGCTCTTTACCACCTCCTCCACGTCTCGGTCCAACCCCGGCCACCAGACGTAGCTTCTCGCCAACGCCTTCATGTGCACAATCCCAGGGTGTGAGTCATGCAGCATTTTCAGCACCTCCTCTCTTGCGGCGGCAGGAACCACCACACGGCTTCCCCAGAGCACGCAGTTCTTGTGTGCAGACATTTCATGGCGCCTCTGAACGAAGGGCTTGAAATGCTCCTCCTGGGCCTCGGAGGGCCAGCCATGCAGCAGCCAGCGTAGCACTCATGATAAGACTGGATCTTTCTGTGTGAGGCTGCCAATCTGCTGGGCATGGAGTGGGGCCTCCGGAACCTCCTCCAGTAGCAGCACCTCCAGGGGTGGTGGCGTCGCAGCCATCGGCCGGTTCAAAGGCAAGCGACTCAGAGCATCAGCATTAGCCAGCATCTTCCCAGGCCTGTAGCAAAGTTCATAACTGTAGGCCCCCAACATCAGACTCCACCGAAGCATACGCGGTGATATGATCTGGGGCATGGGCTTGGAGTGATGCAGGAGCCCCAAGAGTGGCTTGTGGTCTGTGTAGATGACGAACTGTCTCCCTAACAGGTACTGGCTGAACTTCTTTACCCCAAATATGATGGCTAGGGCCTCCTTGTCAATCTGGGCATAATTACGTTCTGTTGTTGAGAGTGTTCTTGAGGCAAAACTGATAGGCGCTTCCCGGCCATCTGGCTCTATGTGACCCAACAGAGCTCCCAGTCCGTATGGTGAGGCATCACACACCAACACCAATGGTTTGTTTTCATCATAGTGTGCCAGAACCTTATCTGCTTGTAGCAGTTCCTTTGCCTGTCTGTAGGCTGTTTCATGAGCTGAGGTCCAGTTCCACACTGTTGCTTGGTCTAACAGCCTGTGCAGTGGCTTTGCCCTTGAGAAAACAACTGTAGAAGTTTAACAGTCCGAGGAATGCCTGCAGTTCGGTCTTGTTCTTGGGGGTGGGAGCGCTCCTGATAGCCTCCACCTTCTCTGTAGTCGGATGCACACCGTCTTTGTCCACTCGGAATCCCAAGAACTCCACCCCATTGGCAGCGAACACACATTTCTCCTTCTGAAGGCGTAGTCCTACCTCAGCCAGCCGGTGTAGTGCTTCCTGCAGCCGCTCATCATGGGCTTCCTGTGTCTTGCTTGTCATCAGTATGTCATCCAAGTAAGGCTGAACTCCCGGAACACCAGCCAACAGGGTGTCCATGAACCTCTGAAAGATTGCCACAGCCGTAGACACCCCAAACTGCAGCCTTGTGGCTCGGAAAAGTCCTCTGTGGGTGTTGATTGTCAACAGCTCGGCTGACTCTTCATCCAGGACCAATAGCTGGTATGCTTGCTTGAGATCCAACTTGGTGAACAGAGTGCCTCCAGCCAGTGTTGAAAACAGCTCTGTAACTGTTGGTAAGGGATACACATCTGGTAACACAGCAGTATTAACCGTACATCTGTAATCTCCACAGATGCGCAGGCCCCCATCCTTCTTTGCAATGGGCACGATAGGGGTGGCCTAACGGGAGTTCTTCACTGGCAAGAGAACCCCTTGGTTCACCAGCTTATCCAGGGCCTCATCCACCTTCTTGCGCAACGCAAAAGGAACTGGTCGCGCCTTGAAGAACTTAGGCGCTACCCCTGGGTCCACTTCGATTGAGACTGGCGGTCCCCGACAGGCCCCGAACTCACCAAAAACCTCTTCATAGATCTCCAACATAGGCATTATGGGCTGTCGCTGTACCGCGTGTACTCCTGTCACTTCAATACCGAGGGGCTCAAACCAATCTCTGCCCAGCAGGCTTGTGCCCTGCCCCGCCACCACATAAAGTGGAAATGTGTCCTTGACTGCCTGATACTTAACTTCCACATGAATCATACCCAGCACCTGGAGTTGAGCTTGGGACCACTGCCGTAGCACGCCACTGACCCGAGCCATCGCCGAGGGTTCACTTGGCCACAGCCTATTGTAAGTCTCTTCACTTATCAACGAACACGCTGAGCCTGAATCCACCTCCATGCAGAGTGGTGCCCCATTCATGATCACATTTGCCGTGTATCCCCACCGTCTGTGGGGTAGCTGCTCAGCTTCCGTGGTATACACTGTGTACTCATCGTTGTCCTCCAGTGTCAGGGTGTGTGTTTGCGATGCTTGTGTTGGCTCTGCTGCAGCAGCCTGAGCTTTCTTCATGCAGACACAAGCTATGTGTCCTCTTTCCTTACAGAAATGACATACCGCTGACACAAATTTGCATGTAGTGAAACCATGGAGAGCCCTACAGCGGAAACATTTTCTTCCTGTCTCTTTAGTTGCCTCCATGTCTCTCGCAGCAGCAGCTGCGTGTGTGGTCTTGTGCACCTCCTCGGCGGCCTGAGATGGTGCTGCCTCTGTACGGAGCATACGTGTGTTCATCGATGCAGCCTCTGCTGCTAAAGCCTTCTCCTCGGCCAGTCGGAACGTCAGGGCCTTCTCCGCTAACAGCTGTCTCTGCAATGCCGAGTCCAGCACTCCACACACAATCCGATCATGGAGCATATTGTCTAAATGGTCACCAAAATTACAATGTAATGAGCATTTCCTCAACTCAGCAATGTAACTTGAAATAGATTGTCCAGGCTGTTGTTTACAATTGTGAAAATGGAAACGCTGCACAATCTCTGAGGGTTTTGGGTTAAAATGTTTCTACAGCTTCTCAATCAAATCAGCATAATCCACCTCACTAGGTTTACGAGGAGCCACCAATGAACGCAGAATGGAGTAAGTAGCAGCTCCACATACACTTAGCAACACTGAGCGCTTCTTCTCTTCTTTGTCAATATTATTGGCCTCAAAGAAACACCCCAGTCTTTCTGCGTATTCCTCCCATGAACTGTCCTTATCCCCAGAGAACTCGTCAATACGTCCCAAGGTCGTCATAGTTTTAATGTGCACTGTCCCTTTAAGATCCATGGACTTTTTTCTGTTTTTAAAAAAAATTATTTTTCTCCTCCGGCCAGAGTTACGGTAGCTACACTCATGGTAGTTGCCTGGCCCGCACAATACTCTGTCCGCCGTCTACGTCGCAGCTAGCCAACTATCAAAATGCCGTTGATGTTGCTAGCTGAGTGGCCCGCTCGTCGCAATTTCCAATATCACGGCTGTAGGCTCGCATGTCTATCTCCGTCCTTCTAGAGAGTTCATCAGCCGCCTCGTCACCAGTATTGCATCTTGACTGAACAGTAATGAATAGAGGAGACGGAATGTACCTTTTACTATTTACTGAGTAAATGGGTGGACATTACAGCACATTGTCTGCATGGCAGAACCCGAAACTGAAAGTGAAAGACAAAGTAAAACCGAGCCCCCCAGCACCCCCTTCAGGTAACACCCGGGAACTGGGACAAACTTAATTGAAGCAAAACTCAAAACACAACATAACCTTTCCTCCATTGCAGCATATCCCAACAATTTCCCCTTCCCACTTCAGAGCACCACAGTGAGGGCAAATGATGGTCATCTTGCCAATGATGACTGTGGGGTCGGCTTCATATGTGATGGTGGGTCTATAGGAGAAGGCTGCTCCGAGCCAATGAATCCAAATGTCAGCTCTGGCAATGCCCCTGCGTCTATTGGCAGCCTGGCGACGTGCCTGAGTCTGGTCAGGAGTCTCTGAGGCTCTGGCTTGGGTATGTCTCGCCTGGTCAGCAGCTTGACATCCCTGAGTGTGGTCAGGAGTCTCTGAGGCTCTGGCTTGGGTATGTCTCGCCTGGTCAGCAGCTTGACATCCCTGAGTGTGGGCAGGAGTCTCTGAGGCTCTGGCTTGGGCATGTCTTGCCTGCTCAGCAGCTTGACGTGCTTGAGTTTCGTCAGTAGTCTCTGAGGCTCTGGCTTGGGTATGTCTCGCCTGCTCAGCAGCTTGACGTGCCTGAGTCTGGTCAGGAGTCTCTGAGGCTCTGGCTTGGGCATGTCTCGCCTGCTCAGCAGCTTGACATGCCTGAGTTTGGTCAGTAGTCTCTGAGGCTCTGGCTTGGGTATGTCTCGCCTGGTCAGCAGCTTGACGTGCCTGAGTTTGGTCAGTAGTCTCTGAGGCTCTGGCTTGGGTATGTCTCGCCTGGTCAGCAGCTTGACATGCCTGAGTTTGGTCAGTAGTCTCTGAGGCTTTGGCTTGGGTATGTCTCGCCTGGTCAGCAGCTTGACATGCCTGAGTTTGGTCAGTAGTCTCTGAGGCTCTGGCTTGGGTATGTCTCGCCCAGTCAGCAGCTTGACATGCCTGAGTTTGGTCAGTAGTCTCTGAGGCTCTGGCTTGGGTATGTCTCGCCTGGTCAGCAGCTTGACATGCCTGAGTTTGGTCAGTAGTCTCTGAGGCTCTGGCTTGGGTATGTCTCGCCTGGTCAGCAGCTTGACGTGCCTGAGTTTGGTCAGTAGTCTCTGAGGCTCTGGCTTGGGTATGTCTCGCCTGCTCAGCAGCTTGACGTGCCTGAGTCTGGTCAGGAGTCTCTGAGGCTCTGCGAACCTTTTTTCGGTATGCATCAGAAGTGCTGCGTCCAACTCTGCTACGTTTTCTTGGGGGCATGCTGTAATGAAAAAAGAAAAAATAATTTTTATATATATAAGTCTGTCTGTCTGTCTGTCTGTGAAGGAGAGAGAGAGCAGGGGAAGGAGAGATAGAGAGGGGGAAGGAGAGAGAGGGGGAAGGATAGAGAGAGGGGGAAGGATAGAGAGAGAGAGAGGGAAGAGGCGAGAGAGAGGAGAGGGAAGGAGAGAGAGAGAGAGGGAAGGATGAGAGAGAGATGGCGTTGTTGGGGCCCACATTGAAGTGCTGCCATGATCAAAGATGGCGGCGAGCGATCTGGCCCGGCATGGCTGGCGCGGAGAGGCCGAGGCTTCGAGGCCTGAGGCCTGCAGGCAGCCCATCCACCGCCGAGGTGGGGAAAGCCCGAGTCCCTGGCGCGCGGCCGCAAATGGAACCGAGCCCTGGGACCGGGCCAGGGGGGTGGGAAAGCCCGAGTCCCCGGCCCGCGGCCGGAAACGGAGCCGAGCCCCGGACCGGGCCGAGGGGGGAAAGCCCGAGTCCGTGGCCGCAAACGGAGCCGAGCCCCGGGACTGGGCCAAGGGGGGGAAAGCCTGAGTCCCCGACCCCGGCCGCCCATTGGGCCCGCCGCACCGTGCACCATCGTTGATCCGCTCCGGCTGGCCGCTGCCGCTTGAGGAGTTAATGTCTGAGGTTTGAATAAAGTTGAGAGGAGTGAGGAGGGAAGTCGTCTCTCTGCACCTTTGCTCAAGAATCCTGCTGAAACGCCGAGCGGGAGCGGAATACTGTGCCGGAGCCGCAATGTGGGGGCTTGTTGTGTTGGTGCTGTCGCTGTCGGTATTAAAAAAATGGCGGCAACGTTTCGGGAGGCTGCAGGATTAGCCCCGCCCACACATGGAATGAAATGCCCCCCGTGATGCACCGATTGGTCAACCATCAGGTCACTGAACTGTAGGATTGGTCAACCATCACGTCACTCAACGCTAATGAGCGGTAGGATTGGTCAACCGCTAATGAGCGGATTTTTGAAAGTTTTTTTGTATACTGTCCAAACAATTTTTGTCTGACCAAATGTAAATACACCTATGACACTCCCCTGATCATCAACTTTCTTTTGATATAACATATGTGCAGGTACGCTCTATAACTTTTGAGTGTATAGCGGACAGACAGACAGACAGACAGACATACAGACAGACGAACAGACACCGCTATCCTTTTATTTATATATATAGACTAGCTGGAGTGCTCAGCGGTGCCGAGGGAACTCAAGAACCCTGTGCCAGACAGAGAGAGGGGTGGAAGGAGAGAGAGAGGGGGGGAAGGAGAGAGAGGGGGGGAAGGAGAGAGAGGGGGGAAGGAGGAGAGAGAGAGGGGGGAAGGAGAGAGAGAGGGGGAGAAGAGGAGAGAGAGAGGGGGAGAAGGAGAGAGAGAGAGAGAGAGAGGGAAGGAGAGAGAGAGGGAAGGAGAGAGAGAGAGAGGGAAGGAGAGAGAGACAGAGAGCGAAGGAGAGAGAGAGAGGGAAGGAGAGAGAGAGACGGGGGAAGGGAGAGAGAGACGGGGGAAGAGAGAGAGAGACGGGGTGGAAGAGAGAGAGACGGGGGAAGAGAGAGATAGAGAGACGGGGAAGAGAGAGAGAGAGATGGGGAGTGAGAGAGAGAGAGACGGGGGAGTGAGAGAGAGAGAGACGGGGGCGGTGAGAGTGAGAGAGACTGGGGGGAGAAGAAAGAGATGGGGGGGAGAAGGGAGAGACGGGGGGAGAAGAGAGAGACGGGGTAGAAGAGAGAGACAGGGGAAGGGGGAGAAGAGAGAGACTGGGGGGAGAAGAGAGAGACAGGGGAAGACAGGAGAGAGAGATGGGGGAAGAGAGAGAGAGACGGGGGGAGAGAGAGAGACGGGGGGGAAGAGAGAGAGAGACGGGGGAAGAGAGAGAGAGACGGGGGAAGAGAGAGAGAGTGAGACGGTGGGGAAGAGAGAGAGAGAGAGACGGGGGGAAGAGAGAGAGAGAGAGACGGGGGAAGAGAGAGAGAGAGAGATGGGGGAAGAAGAGGAGAGAGAGAGACGGGGGAGAGAGAGAGAGAGAGGACGGGGGGGACAAGAGAGAGAGAGACGGGGAAGAGAGAGGGAGAGACAGGGGGAAGAGAAAGAGAGAGAGACGGGGGGAAGGGAGAGAAAGAGACTGCTGGATTTAGTTCGGGATTAGCCTGGAGAGAGAGGGGGGGAAGGAACGCCTCATGCCTGGCCCGATGGACCCCTGCGAAGGAAGGAAGAAAGAAGGCGAGCTCTCCCTCCCTCTCCCACCCCCTCACTCTTTCCCTTCCTCACCCTCTCTCTCTCCCTCCCCGTCTCTCCCTGCTTTACTCTCTCTCCCTCCCTCCCCTCTCCCTCCCTGCCCCTCTCCTCACTCTCCCTCCCCCTCTCCTCACCCTCCCTCCCCTCTCCCTCCCTGCCCCTCGCCTCACTCTCCCTCCCCCTCTCCTCACCCTCCCTCCCCCTCTCCGCTCCCTCCCTCCCCCTCTCCTCTCCCCTCCCTCCTCTCCTCTCCCTCCCTCCCCCTTCTCCACTACCTCCCTCCCCCTCCCCCTGTCTCCCCCTCTCCCTCCCCTCTCCCTCTCCCTCCTCCCCTCCCTCTCCCTCCCCCCTCCCCCCCTCTCCCCCCCTCTCTCCCCTCTCCCCTCTCTCCCTCCCCCTCTCTCCCTCCCCCTCTCCTCTCCCTCCGTCTCTCCTCTCCCACCCTGTCTCTCCCTCCCCTCTCCTCTCCCTCCCTGTCTCTCCCTCCCCCTCTCCTCTCCCTCCCTGTCTCTCCTCTCCCTCCCTGCCTCTCCTCTCCCTCCCTCTCTCCTCTCCCTCTCTCCCTCCCTCTCTCCTCTCCCTCCCTCTCTCCTCTCCCTCCCCTCTCCTTTCCCTCCCTGCACCTCCGCGGATCAGCGCCTCAGAGCCGCCGGTGCGCGACGTAGCGCGTGAAGCCCGGCCGGACTCTCCCTCCTTCCCCCTCCGCGGATCAGCGCCTCAGGCCCAGCCGGACTCTCCCTCCCTCCCCCTCCGCGGATCAGCGCCTCAGAGCCGGCCGGTGCGCGACCAGCGCATGAGGCCCGGCCGGACTCAGGTCACGCTCCGGGCCAACTTTGACGCGCGCGCTCCGGGCCGATGTTGACGCACGTGCTGACTCCCGCCCCGCCCGCCTTTACTAAGATGGCGGCGACGGCTACGCTCGCCTCAGTCCCGCACCGCCAGCCTTTAGAAAGATGGCGGCGATCGCAGGCCGCTTGTTGAGCAGGACAGGATGTGCCTAGCTCGGGCATGGCTGGGGAACAGAGGCCGAGGCTTCGAGGCCTGCAAAAACGGTGAAAGGTAGGAAATTTTATGAGGTTAGAGAAAATATTTACAAATTAATTAACTTTTTTTAAAAAAAATTGGTGTTTTAAAAGCAACTTTTTTTTTGCTGGAAATGTAGATTTGAAAAGAAACATACAGAAAGTGGGAAAAAGAAATGAAGAGTTAGGAATCAAGATGGCGGCCACTCACCTCAGCTTAGAAGGATTAGGCCCGCCCACACACGCACCGATTGGTCAACTGTCAGGTCACTGAACTGTAGGGTTGGTCAATCGTCACGTCACTCAACTCTAGGATGGCCCGCCCGCACGCGCAATGAGCCCACCCCCATGACGCAGCGATTGGTCGACCGTCGCGTCGCTCGACTGTACGATTGGTCAACCTTGACCTCACTCGATGCTAATGAGTGGATAATGAGCGGAATTTTGAACGTTTTTTGTATACCGTCGGCATAATTTTTGTCTGACCAAAAAGTAAATACACTTATGACCATTCCGGAATCATACGCTTTCTTTTGATGTAACACATGTGTAGGTACACTCTATAACTTTTGAGTGTATAGAGGACAGACAGACAGACAGAAGGACAGACAGACAGACAGACAGAAGAGCTATTTTATTTTTATATATATAGATGTCTTATCTACAAGATGCACTGCAGCAATTCGCCAAGGCCTCTTCGGCTGCATCTCCCAAACCCGCGACTGCCACCACCTAGAAGGACAAGGGCAGCAGACCCATGGGAACACCACCACCTCCAAGTTCCCCACCAAGTCACACACCATCCTGACCTGCACCTATATCGTCGTTCCTTCGTCGTAGTCTTCATGGACTGCATCTGGTCAAGTAGTGGCCCACCACCACCTTCTTGAGGGTAACTAGGGATTGGCAATGAACGCTGACCTCACCAAATTGAAACTCCTATCCCATTAATGAATAATATAAAAAGAGACAAAGTCCCGCATAGGAGACTGGTCAAGAAGGTAAGAGCCCATGGGATCCAGGGTGCCTTGGCGCGTTGGATCCTAAACTGGCTGAGTGGCAGGAGGCAGAGGGTGATGGTCGAAGGTTGCTTTTGTGACTGGAAGCCTGTGTCCAGTGGGGTACCTCAGGGATCGGTGCTGGGTCCCTTATTGTTTGTGATCTACATAAATGATTTGGATGAGAATGTAAAAGGTATGATCAGTAAGTTCGCAGATGACACGAAAATTGGTGGGGTGGTAAATTGCGAGGAGGAAAGCCTCCGGCTACAGGACGATATAAACGGGTTGGTCAGATGGGCGGAAAAGTGGCAAATGGAATTTAACCCTGAAAAGTGCGAGGTGATGCATTTTGGACGGACAAATAAGGCAAGGGAATACACAATGAGTGGTAGGACCCTAGGAAGTACAGAGGGTCAGAGGGACCTTGGTGTACATGTACATAGATCCCTGAAGGCAGCGGAGCAGGTAGATAAGGTGGTTAAAAAGGCATATGGGATACTTGCCTTCATTAGCCGAGGCATAGAATATAAGAGCAGGGAGGTTATGATGGAGCTGTACAAAACGCTGGTGAGGCCACAGCTGGAGTACTGTGTGCAGTTCTGGTCGCCTCACTATAGGAAGGATGTGATTGCTTTGGAGAGGGTGCAGAGAAGATTCACCAGGATGTTACCTGGGATGGAGCGCCTCAGCTATGAAGAGAGGCTGGACAGGCTGGAGTTGTTTTCCTTGGAGCAGAGAAGGCTGAGGGGGGACCTGATTGAGGTGTACAAAATAATGAGGGGCATAGATAGGGTAGATAAAGAGGAACTTTTCCCCTTAGTGGGGGGGTCAATAACAAGGGGGCATAGATTCAGGGTAAGGGGCAGGAGATTTAGAGGGGATTTGAGGAGGAACTTTTTCACCCAGAGGGTGGTTGGAATGTGGAACTCAATGCCTGAAAGGATGGTGGAGGCAGGAACCCTCACAACATTCAAGAAGCATTTGGATGAGCACTTGAAATGCCATTGCATACAAGGCTATGGACCAAATGCTGGAAAATGGGATTAGACTGGACAGGGATGGATGGGCGGCGCAGACACGATGGGCCGAAGGGCCTCTTTCTGTGCTGTAAAACTCTCTGGCCTAGAAATTGAGTGCCCTTAGCGCCGATTTTGCGGCGCTAGAGGGCCTAGCGCTGCAATTGGCGCCGGCGCCGAAATTGCCTGGGGCCCTTCCGCCGCGGTAGACCGGTAGCGCTGCGCCGGCACCGATGACGTCATCGGTGTGCGCAGCGTCCCGGTTGCCATGCCGACGGGCCCCAGCGCCGAAATTCAGTTGCGGCCGCCTCGCCCGTGGCAGCCGCAACTAAGACTCTGGCAACAGAGTCTTACAAGTCTTTGCGCCGGCGCATTAAAGGCCCCGCGGCGGCCGGCCGCTTTCCCGCCGGCCGCCTGGCCGCAGCTCCCTCCCCGGACTTCCCCCCCCCCCCCCCGGAACAGAAGCAAGCCCGGCACTTGTCCGAGGTGCCGGGCTCATTTTTTAAAAGATTTTCGCGGGCCGCGGCCGGGTGCAGGCAGCTCCTCCTTAAGGGAAGGAGAAGGCCTGCACTTCCCGAGCCTGCCGCACCGCATCGGGTGCCGCAGCGCCGGAATTGCGGCGCGAAACGGCAGTTAGCGCCGATTTACCGCCGCAAAGACCCTTCAGTAGCGCCGTCAGCCGTTTGGGCGCGGCCCTGCTGAATTTTTGGCGCGCGCAGGGGGACTTAGCGCCGGCACTAACTTCCGGCGCTAAAGCCCTGGCTAAGCCAAAACTCAATTTCTGGGCCTATGACTCTATGACTTTATGACTCTAAAGCCTGGTGCTATGTTTGAATCTATAAATTTCTGACACAGAAGTGGGAGTGCTACAAACTGAGCCAAGCTGCACCTGCGTTTGATGGGGCAGTGTAGAGGGAGCTTTACTCTGTATCTAACCCGTGCTGTACCTGCCCTGGGAGTGTTTAATGGGACAGTGTAGAGAGAGCTTTACTCTGTATCTAACCCGTGCTGTACCTGCCCTGGGAGTGTTTGATGGGGCAGTGTAGAGGGAGCTTTACTCTGTATCTAACCCGTGCTGTACCTGCCCTGGGAGTGTTTGATGGGACAGTGTAGAGAGAGCTTTACTCTGTATCTAACCCATGCTGTACCTGCCCTGGGAGTGTTTGATGAGACAGTGTAGAGGGAGCTGTACTCTGTATCTAACCCGTGCTGTACCTGCCCTGGGAGTGTTTGATGGGGACAGTGTAGAGGAAGCTTTACTCTGTATCTAACCCGTGCTGTACCTGACCTGGGAGTGTTTGATGGGACAGTGTAGAGGGAGCTTTACTCTGTATCTAACCCGTGCTGTACCTGACCTGGGAGTGTTTGTTGGGCCAGTCTAGAGGAAGCTTTACTCTGTATCTAACCCGTGCTGTACCTGCCCTGGGATTGTTTGATGGGACAGTGTAGAGTGAGCTTTACTCTATATCTAACCCGTGCTGTCCCTGCCCTGGGAGTGTTTGATGGGACAGTGTAGAGGGAGCTTTACTCTGTATCTAACCCGTGCTGTACCTGCCCTGGGAGTGTTTGATGGGACAGTGCAGAGGGAGCTTTACTCTGTATCTAACCCGCGCTGTACATAAGAACATAAGAAATAGGAGCAGGAGTAGGCCAATTGGCCCTTCGAGCCAGCTCCGCCATTCAATAAGATCATGGCTGATCTGATCCTAACCGCCAATCTACTATGACAGGACTATCTCCTGAATCTAACAGAATTAGACACACGAAACAGGAGCAGGATCAGGCTACACGGCCCCTGGGCCAGCTCCGCTACCCACAGGGCCATGACCGATCCGAACCTAGACTCATGTCCAAATTCCTGCCCGCTCCCCGTAACCCTTAATTCCCTTTTCTTCTAGGAAACTGTCTATTTCTGTTTTAAATTTATGTACCTGCCCTGGGAGTGTTTGATGGGACAGTGTAGAGGGAGCTTTACTCTGTATCTAACCCGTGCTGTACCTGTCCTGGGAGTGTTTGATATTGACACTGGGACCACAATTGTTCCACATCCAACACAAAAATCACTCACTTTGAAGAGGAAAAAATCAATAGTTAACACTTCGAAGGAACAGACAAGGACCCACTAGTCTACTGAAATAGCACTGCCGGAACGAACAGTGCTGGCAATGAACTGCACACTGAGGTGCACTGACTCATCCTCAGAAACATGATAATGAGAGCAGGCATGGGGGAAAATGGGACAACACATACAGAGAGGGCGCGGTGAAATACTTGGTGCAGCAGCCACAGGAAACGGAGCTGTGAAATTACCAAGAGTCATTCCCTTCTTTTAGTAAGAGTGCTTGCAAAGTAATAATTAGTAGAGGGCTGTAAGTGGAATAGACGCAGGAAACTGATGACAGAGCGTCACAGGGTAGGGCTGAGTCATACTGGACCCAGCAGATGTTTGCTGCCACCAACAACAACGTGCATTTATATAGGGCCTTTAACATGTCGCACAGGATTTGCCCTTGTGTGGTACCGGATCACATCTCTCCAGAACACCTCGTACCAATGTAGGAAACCGACGGACCAAAAGAGACCACCAAATCTTTCCATTCAGTCATGTTGCAGCCGACTCACCGCCCGTCAGCAGAGGCAAAAAAAACCCAACAGATTCGGCAAACAAACTCAAAATATCGAGTTCAACAATTTCAGATCATAACCTCGGCCCCTATTACATTTTTACTTATATTTTTTATCCACACCTTTGTTTTGGCTTTTCCCTTCCCCCCCCCCCCACCTTTCCTTTTTTTTCTCTCTCCCACATGGTAGCTGTCTCCCATTCTGCCAGCACATTTCACACCTAATCTAGAGCCGTCTTTTGTCTCCACTAGTCCTATCACCATCTCGTCTCATTTTGAATACCTCTTAATGTCTCTTCACTTCTCTTTTGTTCTCTCCCAGCCTGGCCTTTCAATCTATTTCATTTCCTGTGCCTTTCCAGTCTTGACAAAGAGTTTGACCCGAAACGTTGACTCTATTTCTCTCTCCACGGATGTTGCCTGGCCTGCTGAGTTTTTCCAGCATTTTCAATTCAATTCAATTCAATTTTATTTGTCATATATGCAGCAAACGTGTGTACTGCACAATGAAATGTTGATTTTTACGAGTCCTCCCAACAGTGGAATAAATATGGCATAGCAATGATAAAATACTAATAGAAATACAGTAATAATAAATAAAACAACAATAATAAATAATAATAAATTATTCATTCATGAGTCTTATGGCCTGGGGGTACGAGACCGTATGCTTCGGTATCTCTTACCGGACAGGAGCAGGGCGAAGAGGTTGTGGCTGGGGTGGCTCGCGTCTTTAATGATTCTCAGGGCCTTCCCCCGGCACCTCTCGGGGTAGATATCCTGCACAGCAGGTAGTTTAATTCCTATAGTATGTTGTGCAGCTTTCACCACCATCTGTAGAGCCTTGCGGTCTGTGGCGGTGCAGTTGCCATACCAGGTAGTGATGCAGCCGGACAGGATACTCTCGATGGTGCACCGGTAGAAGTTGGTGAGAATCTGGGGGGCCATTCCAAATTTCTTCAGTCTCCTGAGGAAGAACAGGCGTTGGCATGCCTTCTTCGTTACGATGTCGATGTGATGTGACCACGTTAAGTCCTCCGTAATGAATACACCCAGGAATTTGAAGCTGCTAACCCTCTCCACCTCAGCCCCTTCGATGTAGATTGGGGTGTGTCCCTCCCCCTGCCACTTCCTGTAGCCCACGATCATCTCTTTTGTTTTGCTGATGTTGAGGGAGAGGTTGTTGTACTTGTACCATTCTGCTAGGGCTCTTACCTCCTCCCTGTAGCTTGTCTCGTCGCCATCTGTGATCAGGCCTACAACGGTAGTGTCATCAGCAAACTTGATGATGGAGTTGGAGTTGTGCGTGGCCACGCAATCGTGAGTAAACAGGGAGTTGCTTTATATAGCGCCTCGTAACGTACTAAAACATCCCCAATGCCTTTCACAGGAGCGTTACCAGACACATTTTGACACCGAGCCACATAAGGAGATGTTAGGGCAGGTGACCTAAAAGCTCGGGCAAAGAGGTCGGTTTTATGGAGCGTCTTAAAGGAGGAGAAAGCATCGGAGAGGTTCAGGGAGCGAATTCCAGAGCTTAGGGCCTGGGCAGCTGAAGACACGGCCACCAATGGTGGAGGGAGTGAAATCGGGGGATGTGCACGAGGCCAGAATTTGAGGAGCGCGGAGATCTCGGAGGGGTGCGGGGCTGGAGGAGGTTACAGAGATAGGGAGATGACGAGACCATGGAGGGATTTGAACACAAGGTCATTACAGGAACGTTTTTTCAATACAGAGAGGAAAGTTATGAATCTACTGGAAGATCGGAAAAGAAGATCAAGACAGGGAAAAGAAGGAGGGTGGGGCTTAGAATCCAGCATCAGTCTGCAGAGATTTTAAATGTGGGATATTATTGCAGAATGTGGCAAACAGATCCGGCGGGAGATGGGACAGCTCTTTCAAAGAGCCCACACAGGTGTGATGGGCTGAATGGCCTCCATCTCAGGTGTAAGATCCTATGATTGAATGGGCAAACCTCTCTCGTGTCAGCTGCGGCTCTCTCTTGGCTCTGAGTCAGAAGGTTGTGGGTTACAAAAGAACATAAGAACATAAGTAATAGGAGCAGGAGTCGGCCATTCGGCCCCTCGAGCCTGCTCCGCCATTCAATACAATCATGGCTGATCTTCTATCTCAACCCCACTTTCCTGCACTATCCCCATATCCCTTGATTTCCTTAATATCCAAACATCTATCGATCTCTGTCTTGAATATACTCAACTATACTCTACAGCCCTCTGGGGTAGAGAATTCCAAAGATTCACCACCCTCTGAGTGTAGAAATTTCTCCTCATCTCAGTCCTAAATGGCCGACCCCTTATTCTGAGACTGTGGCCCCTGGTTCTAGACTCCCCAGCCCGGGGAAACATCCTCCCTGCATCTACCCTGTCAAACCTGTAAGAATTTTGTATGTTTCAATGAGATCACCTCTCATTCTTCTAAACTCTAGAGAATATAGACCTAATCTACTCAATCTCTCCTCATAGGACAATCCCCCCATCCCAGGAACCAGTCTGGTGAACCTTCGATGCACTCCCTCTATGGCAAGTATATCCTTCCTTAGGTAAGGAGACCAAAACTGTACACAATACTCCAGGTGTGGTCTCACCAGGGCCCCATATAATTGCAGTAAGACGTCTTTACTCTTATACTCAAATCTTCTTGTAATAAAGGCCAACATACCATTTGCTTTCCTAATTGCTTGCTGTACCTGCAGGTTAACTTTCAGTGATTCGTGTACAAGGACACCCAGGTCCCTCTGAACACCAACATTTCCCAATCTCTCACCATTTAAAAAATACTCTGCTTTTCTATTTTTCCTACCAAAGTGGACAACTTCACATTTCTCCACATTATATTCCATTTGCCGTGTTCTTGCCCACTCATTTAGCCTGTCTATATCCCCTTGAAGCCTCCTTGCATCCTCCTCACAACTTACATTCCCACCCAGCTTGGTATCATCAGCAAACTTGGATATATTACATTTGGTCCCCTCATCCATTGATATAGATTGTGAATAGCTGAGGCCCAAGCACTGATCCTTGCGGAACCCCACTAGTTACAGCCTGCCAACCCGAAGATGAATCGTTTATTCCTACTCTCTGTTTTCTGTCCATTAGCCAATCCTCAATCCATGCTAGTATATTATTGATTCTACCTCTTGATTTTCGGAGCTAAGATCCTTTCTCTCTGCTGTCTTTATCCCAGCCTTTATTATCAGGGCTACCCCTCCTCCTTTTCCATTTAGCCTATCTCTTCTAAAAGTTAAATATCCTGAAATATTTAGTTCTCATCCTTGGTCACTTTGCAACCATGTCTCCACAATGGCTATTAGATCAAACCTGTTCATTTCTATCTGCGCTATTAACTCGTCTGTTTTGTTGCGAATGCTTCACGCATTCAGATATAGTGCCTTTAGCTTTGACTTTTTTCTATTTTTACCTGATGTCACCTTGGTCACTGATGTCCTATTACCTTTGTTCCTCTCTCTGTCCCTTCCTGACCCACTCTGCTTATTTTTACCCCAAATTCTGCTCTAGAGCCTTGACATTTCTCTTGCTACTTTTAGATTAACTCTTTCCTGAATCCTCCCACCACCCCTTCATTAGTTTAAAGCCCTGTCTGCTGCCCTAGTTGTACAATTCGCCAAACCACTGGTTCCAGCCCAGTTTAAGTGGAGCCTGTCCCAACGGAGCGGCTCCGTCTTTCCCCAGTGCTGGCGCCAGTGCCCCATGAAGCAAAACCCCTGCTTCCCACACCACTCTTTGTGCCATGCATTTAACCTTCTAATCTGTTTGTCCCTATGCCAATTTGCACGTGGCTCAGGTAACAATCCAGAGATTATTACCTTGGAGGTTCTGCTTTTTAATTTGGACCTCAACTCCTCAAACTCCCTCAGCAGAACCTCATTCCTAGTTCTACCTAGGTCGTCGGTTCCTGCGTGGACCATGACAACTGGATCCTCTCCTTCCCACTCCAAGTTCTTCTCCAGCCATGAGGAGATGTCTTTAACCCTGGCACCGGGGCAGGCAACACCTTCAGAACTTCCGGTCATAGCTGCACAGAACAGTGCCTATCCCTCTGACTGTACTGTCCCCTACCACAACTACAGTCCCTTTCACTCCCCCCCAAACTTGAATGGCCTCCTGCACCATGCTGCCATGGTCAGCTTGCTCATCCGTCCTGCAGGCTTTTCCCTCATCCACACAGGCAGCAAGAACCTCATACCTATTGGACAAGGCCAAAGGCTGAGGCTCCTCCAGCACTGCACCTGGGGTCCCCTTACCTGCCTGAGTTGCAGTCACACCCTCCTGTCCCTGACCACTAACCAGACCTGTACCACTACCTAACCTAAGGGGTGTGACTGCCTCCTGGATCAAAGTGTCCAGGTAACTCTCCGCCTCACCTGCACACCGAACATTTCGGCCCCTCCGACCCCAACAACTCTGAGCTGAAGTTCCTCAAGATGAAGGCACTTACTGCAAATGTGGTTGTCCGGGATCACAATGCTCTCCACAGACTCCCACATGCTGCAGTTGAGGCATATCACCTGCACTGCCATCCCTATATGACCTTGTTCTATTTAATTAAATTTAAATAAATTTGTGTTTAAGTAAATTAGTTTACAGTTTAGTTTCTTGACTACTTACTTGATCTAGATTAAGTTGTGGGTAATGAAATTAAATATCTACCTGTAACACAAAGCTCTACAAGTAGTGTAGACAAAAAGCAGCAACTCCTTCCCCCTCTTCTCCGAATTCCCACTCGCACCAAATTTCCAAATGAAACACTCTGTTTAAGTGCACGCCGTTTAATTCCGCGCTGTACAGACAGCTTGACCAGTTGAAGCCCCAATCCAGAGCAATGAGCATTAAATCCAGGCTGACACTCCCAGTGCAGTGCTGAGGGAGTGCTGCACTGCCGGAGGTGCCGTCTTTCAGGCGAGATGTTAAACCGAGGCCCCGTCTGCTCTCTAGGGTGGAAGTAAGAAATCCAATGGTGCCATTTTGAAGAAGAGCAGGGGGAGTTCTCCCCGGTGTCCTGGGGCCAATATTTATCCCTCAACCAACATCTCTAAAACAGATGATCTGGCCATTTACCTCGGTGCTGCTTGTGGGAGCTTGCTGTGCGCAAACTGGCTGCCGCGTTTCCTACATTCCCCAACTCCTCAAACTCCCTCAGCAGAACCTCATTCCTAGTTCTACCTATGTCGTTGGTCCCTACGTGGACCATGACAACTGGATCCTCCCCTTCCCACTCCAAGTTCTTCTCCAGCCGTGAGGAGATGTCTTTAACTCTGGCACTGGGGGCAGGCAACACCTTCAGAACTCCCGGTCGCAGCTGCACAGAACAGTACCTATCCCTCTGACTATACTGTCCCCTACCACAACTACAGTCCCTTTCACTCCCCCACCCCCCACCCCCACTTGAATGGCCTGCTGCACCATGCTGCCATGGTCAGCTTGCTCATCCGTCCTGCAGGCTTTTCCCTCATCCACACAGGCAGCAAGAACCTCATACCTGTTGGACAAGGGCAAAGGCTGAGACTCCTCCAGCACTGCCAACAGCGACTACACTTCAAAAAGAACTCCATTGGCTGAGAAGCACTTTGGGATGACTTGAGGCCGTGAACGGTCCTGCAGAAATGCAAGTTTCCCACCGCACGAGAGGTCAATTGTTTCCTTGCAGGTTACACTGGGGGACTGATTTCTCCCACCCAGTGGGGTAGTGTAATGCAGCAAGGGTGCAGTGGTGTGTGTAGTGGTTATGTTACTGGATTGGTAATCCAGTAGAACATGAGTTCACAATCCTGCCTTAACCCTCACTGCATCTGGCTTATATGTGACTGCAGTCCCACACCAAGGGGGCGATCTTCCCAGCCCTGGGGAGGCGGATACGGAGGCGGGAGTGGCGGGAAAATGGCAGACTCTGGGGTCGGGTACCCATCCCGCCCCCAACCCGCCTCCGTGCCATCTTCCCAGGAGGCGAGTACCCGACCCGCACCGGGTCCCATCTCCTCGAGGCGGGAAGGGGGTTAGTGCCACTTAACTGCCTGCTAACAGGTAGTTAACAGGCAGTTTTTTGGCTAATCCCTATTTTGAGCCCTGAAGTGTGGGCTTCCCGACGGCTCCGAACCTCGCCAGGGTCAGTGAGGCGAGCCGTGGATCTGCGGGGGTCAGAGGGGCCGAGATGTCCGGTGTGCAGGTGAGTGATGAGTGCAAGTGTGGAGAGGTAAGTGTGTGAGGTGAGTCTAAAGTGTTTTAATAAGATTACTTACCTTTGCTTCTTCCTCCAGGCTTCATCCCTTTCGGCTGCGGAGCTGCCTCATTGATGTGCCTCAATAATTCCGAGACTCGATGTTAGCGAAACAAAAACAAGGCTTTTATTAACTTAGAAAGTAACACGTAAGAGAGAGAGGTATGTTCCTTCTGGAGACTGAGGCCAGACTGAGCTAGCTTACAAGAGGGGCCAGGTATGGGCGGAGCCCTACGCACACAGCACATTCCAGCACATTCCAATAAACAATACAATGAGGACTGGGGGAAGGGAAATGACACTGAAACCGACCACAGTCACAGGCAGTGATGAATGGAATATTTCATCACATTCACCCCTTCTATAGATTTAGTCTGTTCGGGGGTTTGATAGTCCTCTGCGACCGACGTGGCTGTTGTGGTGCCGTGGGTGTTGGCTGGGTGTCCCCGGTAGTCTCCTGGGTCTCTGCCGGGGGTGCCGCCAGGGTTGTTGAAGGGGTAGTTGGTGGGGGTGCCGTTGGTCGATGTTCTTCCGGGGGTGATGAAAGAGTAGTGGGTGGGTAAGAGTTGCTGTGATCGTTGTTGCTGCTATTGCCGTGGTTGTTGTCGATGCCGGCTGGGGCGACGTCTTTTATGGACACGGTGTCCTCCCTTCCGTCGGCGTGCCAGACATATGCGTATTGGGGGTTGGCGTGGAGTAGGTGTACTGGCTCCACGAGAGGGTCCGTCTTGTGGCCCCTCACATGCCTTCGCACGAGTACCGGACCTGGGGTAGAGAGCCATGGCGGCATGGATACGCCTGAGGTGGATTTCCGGGGAAAGACAAACATTCGTTCATGAGGCGTGGCATTAGTGGCCGTACACAATAGCGACCGTATCGAATGGAGCACATCCGAGAGGACTTCCTGCCAGCGGGAGATAGGGAGGCCTTTGGTCCTTAGAGCTAGAGTGACTGCTTTCCATACTGTCCCGTTCTCTCGCTCCACTTGACCGTTACCCCGGGGGTTGTAGCTGGTGGTACGGCTCGTGGCGATCCCCTTGGACAGCATGTACTGGCGTAGCTCTTCACTCATGAAGGACGCCCCCCTATCCGTATGGATGTAGCTCGGCATACCGAACAGGCAGAACAGGCTGTTGAGGCATTTAATGACCGTGGCACTGGTCATGTCTGGGCAGGGGAAGGCGAATGGGAACCGGGAGTATTCGTCCACAATGTTCAGGAAGTAAACATTGCGGTCGACGGACGGGAGGGGGCCCTTGAAATCTAAGCTGAGCCGCTCAAAGGGCCGTGTAGCTTTGATTAAGTGGGCTCTATCTGGGCGGTAGAACCGAGGTTTGCACTCAGCGCAAGTGCGGCAGTTCCTGGTCAGAGACCGAACTTCCTCAATCGAGTAGGGTAAGTTACGGGACTTTATGAAGTGGAACAGCCGCGTGACCCCTGGGTGGCAGAGGTCGTTGTGGAGGGTCTGTAGCCGATCCCCGGTGGCGCTGGCACACATCCCTCGTGAGAGGGCGTCAGGGGATTCGTTAAGGGCCCCTGGCCGGTAAATGATGTCGTACTCGAAGGTGGAGAGCTCGATCCACCACCTAAGAATCTTATCATTTTTAATCTTCCCCCTCTGTTTATTATTGAACATAAACGCTACCGACCGCTGGTCGGTAAGTAGGGTGAAGCGTTTGCCGGCTAGGTAGTGGCGCCAGTGGCGCACTGCCTCTACGATGGCTTGGGCCTCCTTTTCCACAGAGGAGTGTCTGATCTCAGGCCCTTGGAGGGTCCTCGAGAAGAAAGCTACGGGCCGCCCCGCCTGGTTGAGGGTGACCGCCAAGGCGAAGTCAGACGCATCACTTTCCACTTGAAATGGAGTGTTCTCGTCCACTGCCTGTAGCGTGGCCCGCTCAATATCCTGCTTAATGCTTTTGAAGGCGGCGTGGGCCTCAGCAGAGAGCGGAAAAGAGGATGCTTTCAAGAGGGGGCGGGCTTTGTCGGAGTAGTTGGGGACCCATTGGGAATAATAAGAAAATAACCCCAGGCACCTTTTCAGGGCTTTGGGTGTGTTGGGCAGGGGCAGCTCCCGTAGGGGGCGCAATCGGTCGGGGTCTGGTCCGATTTCCCCATTCTCCACCACGCTGCCTAGTATGCAGAGGCGCGTGGTGTTGTAAACGCACTTGTCCTCGTTGTAGGTGAGGTTGAGTTTTTGTGCGGTTTCCAGGAACCTCTCGAGGTTCGAGTCGTGATCCTGCTGATTGTGGCCGCAGAAGGTGACGTTGTCGAGGTAGGGGAAGGTTGCCTGCAAGTGGTGGTCATCGACCATGCGGTCCATCTCCCTCTGAAAAACCAAGACCCCATTCGTCACCCCAAAGGGGACTCTGAGGAATTGGTAGAGGCATCCGTTCGCCTCGAAGGCGGTGTACGGGCGGTCCTCTGGTCTGATAGGGAGCTGGTGGTACGCTGACTTGAGGTCGATGGTGGAGAACACCCGGTATTGGGCGATTTGGTTCACCATTTCTGATATGCGGGGTAGCGGGTAGGCGTCTAGTTGGGTGTACCTGTTGATCGTTTGACTATAGTCGATCACCATCCGTTTCTTCTCGCTACCCCTTACCACCACCACTTGGGCGCGCCACGGGCTGTTGCTGCGTTCAATAATGCGCTCTTTCAGGAGCCTGTCTACCTCGGTCGCGATAAACCGCCTGTCCTCCCAGCTGTACCTCCTGCTTTTGGTCGCTATTGGCCGGCAGTTAGGGGTAAGGTTCGCGAATAGTGAAGGCGGCTTTACCTTCAGGGTAGCCAGATCGCACACTGTGAGGGGCAGCTGGGACCCACCGTACTTGAGCGTGATGCTTTGGTGGTTGCACTGGAAATCCAGGCCCAAGATCACGCTCGCACATAGGTTCTTCATGATTAATACTTTAAAATTATCGTATACAGTTCCGTTAACAGACAATTGTACCGTGCAGTAACCCAGAATGGTCGATGTCTGGGTTTTATCAGCCATAGAGATGGTACCCTGAGCAGGGACCACCTTTAGGGAGAGTTGCTGTGCCAGTTCAGGGTGGATAAAACTCTCCGTGCTTCCACTGTCAATTAAACATTTAACCCGGCACCCGTTTACCTCGATGTCCACCATTGATTTGGATAGCGGGTGCGGCCTGGTCTGGTCCACTGTGACCGATGCCACTGTTGGGCCCTGATCGATACAAGATGGCGTCCACGCTGTCTGCTCATAAGATGGCGGACCCCACGAGGTCGGGCAAGATGACGTCCAAGATGGCCGCTCCCACGGCGCACACGCGGCGGTGGCGGGTTTTCCGGCGGTTGGATTTCCGGCGGGGTTCCCTCTGCACACCTTCCCGAAGTGCCCCTTCTTACCGCACTTAAAGCAGGTGGTGCCTTTCGCCGGGCACAGGTTTCTGGTGTGTTTTGGCTGCCCGCAGAAGTAGCAGTTGGGTCCCTGACGCATCGCGGCTGTCGTAGGGCTTCTGGGGGGAGAGCGGGGCCCCGCCGGTGTCGGGCTGCCGGGCGGGGAAGATGCCTTCCAAGATGGCGGTGCCCTCTGTGCACATGTGGCGGCGTGGACGGCGCGGGCTGAAGAGTAGGCGTCCGAGTTTCTCTGGGCCACATCCAGGGATCGCGCGGTGTCCACAGCCTGTTTCAGGTCCAACCCCGTTTTTTCCAGCAGGCTTTGCCGGATGTAAGTGGAGCTGAGGCCTGTGATAAAGGCATCGCGAACAAGCTCGTCAGTGTACACTGCGGCTTTTACATCTCGGCACTTGCAGTCTTTGCCAAGCATTTTCAGGGTGCTTAGGAACTCCTCCGCCGATTCCCCAGGTCGCTGTGCGCGAGTAGCGAGCAGATGCCTAGCATACACCTCATTCGTAGGCTGCTGGTAATGCGCCTTTAAGATGTCGCAGGCGGCCAGGTACGTATCGGCGTCTTGGATGAGGGGGTAAACCCGGTGGCTTACCCAATTCCGCAGAATTCCGAGTCTCATCCTCGCAGCGTCCGTAGCGTCTTTGACGGCTGTGGAATTGTCCAGGAAGAATTCCATACACTCAAACCAGTGTCCGAAGCATGCTGATGCGTCCGGAGCATGTTGATCCAAATCCAAACGTTTGGGTTTCAGGAGTTGATCCATAGTGTTGAAAAATAAGTTAATAAAATTGATGTGCCTCAATAATTCCGAGACTCGATGTTAGCGAAACAAAAACAAGGCTTTTATTAACTTAGAAAGTAACACGTAAGAGAGAGAGGTATCTTCCTTCTGGAGACTGAGGCCAGACTGAGCTAGCTTACAAAAGGGGCCAGGTATGGGCGGAGCCCTACACACACAGCACATTCCAGCACATTCCAATAAACAATACAATGAGGACTGGGGGAAGGGAAATGACACTGAAACCGACCACAGTCACAGGCAGTGATGAATGGAATATTTCATCACACTCATCTCACCGGCAGAGATGACAGAATGGCCACTGCATTCTCCGATGCAACAGCCATCTTATTTCTGCTCAGGAAAGAGGTTTGGTGAGTCCCACCAGAGAACAGGGAATGTCAGTGTTTGAGAGCTTCTCAAAGCTGTCAAACGCTGACAATTCATCTGTCAAAAAATTTTGACAGATGAAACATCATAGAAACATAGAAGATAGGAGCAGGAGTAGGCCATTCGGCCCCTCGAGCCTGCTCTGCCATTCAATGAGATCATGGCTGATCATCCAAATTCAGTACCCTGTCCCTGCCTCCTCCCCATATCCCTTGATCCCTTTAGCCTTAAGAAATATATCCACCTCTTTCTTGAATATATTTAATGAATTGGTCTCCACTGCCTTCTGTGGTAGAGAATTCCACAGGTTCACCACTCTCTGGGTGAAGAAATTCCTCCTCATTTCTGTCCTAAATGACCTACCCCTTATCCTTAGACTGTGACCCCTGGTTCTGGACTCCCCCGCCATCGGGAACATCCTTCCTGCATCTAGTCTGTCCAGTCCTGTCAGAATTTTATAAGTTTCAATGAGATCACCTCTCATTCTTCTAAACTCCAGTGAGTACAAGCCCAATCGACACAATCTCTCCTCTTACGTCATTCCTGCCATCCCAGGTATCAGCCTGGTGAATCTTCGCTGAACTCCTTCCATGGCAAGAACATCCTTCCTCAGATATGGTGACCAAAACTGCACACAATACTCAAGATGTGGTCTCACCAAGGCCCTGTACAACTGCAGCAACACATCCTTGTTCCTGTACTCAAACCCTCTCGCTACGAAGGCCAACATACCATTTGCCTTCTCAACCACCTGCTGCACCTGCATGCTTACCTTCAGCGACTGTTGCACAAGGACACCCAGGTCTCATTGCACTTCCCCTTCTCCCAATCTACTGCCATTTAGCTAATAATCTACGCCATTTAGATAATAATCTACGCTGACATTCTCTGTAACTGGCTTCCCCTTAATTGGCCTGCTAAGCCCGCTGGGCAGGCCTAACAAGGTCAATCAAGGGAAAATAGTGTGGGTTGGCCGGACGTCGATGGAGGCGGGACTAAAACCTGACAATCAGCAGTCTCGCCTCCAACGCGCCCCCATTGACAAAATCACCCCCTAACATGATTGACTCTTAACTGCCTATTCTATTTTGATGGACAACAAGGCAACAATTGGAAAAACCTTTGTAGTCTAGTGATTATACGTTACTGAGCTAGTAATCCAGAGAACGTGAGTTCAAATCCCACCATGGCAGATTGAGAATTTCAGTTCAGTTTAAACACAATGTTGGTACAGGAAACTCTCGATTTACCAGCACCTAAATAACCGGAAATCTCTGTTAACCGGCAAAATTCAGGAGTAGGTTCAGGTAAGTTTTACTTCATATTAGTGGCCGCTCCTGGATCTGTGGCTGTGTATCTGGGGTTCCTGCACCTGTTGCTAAGCAACAGGGACGCCTGGATCTTGTGGCCGAAGTTCCTGCACCTGTTGCTAAGCAACAGGGACGCCTGGATCTTGTGGCCGGGGTTCCTGCACCTGTTGCTAAGCAACAGGGAAGCCTGGATCTTGTGCTGTGTACGGGGCTCTCGTACCTTTAACTATACCTCTCTGTAATCCGGACTTTTTGATAAACCGGCACCACGCCGATCCCGTCGGTGCCGGATAAAAAAGAATTTCCTGTACCAATAAAAGCGACCATGAAGCTGTCAGATTGTCATGAAAACCCAACGGATTCACCAATGTCCTTTAGGGAAGGAAACCTGCCGCCCTTACTCGGTCCAGGCCTGTATGTGACTCCGGGCACTCGCCAACGTGGCTGACTCTAACTGCCCCCTGAAGCGGCCTAGTGAGCAACTCAGTCGGGGCAAACTAGGGATGGGCGATAACATAAGAACATAAGAACATAAGAAACAGGAGCAGGAGTCGGCCAATCGGCCCCTCGAGCCCGCCCCGCCATTCAATAAGATCATGGCGGATCCAATCTTGGCCTCAACACCGCTTTCCCGCTCTCTCGCCCCGTACCCCTCGACTCCCCTGTAGTTCAAATGTCTGTCAATCTCCGCCTTGAATATATTCACTGACTCCGCCTCCACAGCTCTCCTGGGTAGAGAATTCCAAAGATTCACCATCCTCTGAGAGAAGAAATTCCTCCTCATCTCTGTCTTAAATGGGAGACCCCTAATCCTGAAACTATGCCCCCTCGTTCTAGACACCCCCACGAGGGGAAACATCCTCTCAGCATCCACCCTGTCAATCCCCCTCAGAATCTTATATGTTTCAATAAGATCCCCTCTCATTCTTCTAAACTCCAATGAGTATAGGCCCAGCCTGCTCAACCTTTCGACATACGTCAACCCCTTCATCCCAGGAATCAACCGAGTGAATCGTCTCTGCACTGCCTCCAATGCAAGTATATCCCTCCTTAAATAAGGCGACCAAAACTGTACGCAGTACTCCAGGTGCGGTCTCACCAGCGCCCTGTAAAGTTGCATCAAAACTTCCCTACTTTAATACTCCATCCCCCTTGCAATAAAGGCCAACATTCCATTAGCCTTCCTAAACGCCGGCCTTGCCAGTGATGCCCACATCCCGGGAATGAATAAAGCCCACTCTTACGTGGAAAATGTAACCGAATGCCTCCAGGATTTGGGAGAGTTGATGTGCAAGTGGTAATGTCAGATGGAGAAGCCGCCCTGTGTGGAGAGACACCAGGGGCTAATCCTGCAGCTGTACAGGATGATGGGGTATTGATGCGAGAAGCAAATGGACCGGTGCCAAGTGAGATTTCAGCTGGCGTATTACAAAAGGGCGCACAGGGAAAACATTGCACATGAATGACCTCTTTGAGCTTCCACTTCACCGAACCAACAGGCTACGCGAGCAAGCCTTCAGCTCCCTAACCTGGGCCATCAGTGAGACCGTCTGGAACTTTCAGTGGAGTTTGCAAAGAGCCAGAGAACGCTGTGCAGATCTGATTGAGTGACGTTTGGTCGGGCTGACATTTATTTAATGCATTGTTCAGCTTGACTGCTGAACATGAGCAAACACCAAGGAAATCCCCTTGTGAGTCCCCTACTTCCTTCGCCCCACCATTGGCGGCCGTGCCTTCAGCTGCCTGGGCCCTAAGCTCTGGAGTTCCCTCTAAACCTCTCCGCCTCTCTCTCCTCCTTTAAAACCTACCTCTTTGACCAAGATTCTGGTCACCTGTCATAATGTCTCCTTCTTTGGCTCGATGGCTATCTCTGTGACCTCCTCCAGCCCTACAACCCTCCGAGATCTCTGCGCTCCTCAAATTCTGGCCTCTTGAGCATCCCCGATTTTCATCGCTCCACCATTGGTGGCCGTGCCTTCAGCCGCCAAGGCCCTAAGTTCTGGAATTCCCTCCCTAAACCGCTCCATCACTCTTTCCACCTTTAAGACGCTCCTTAAAGGCTTTTGGTCATCTGTCCTAATATCTCCTTATGTGGCTCGGTGTCAAATTGTGTTTGATAATCGCTCCTGTGCAGCGTCTTGGGGCGTTTTATGACCTTAAAAGCGCAGTATAAAGGTGTTGTTGGTGGTGTCAATTTTTTTTGCCTGATTAACACTCCTGTGATGCAACAATAACAACATCTTACATTTCTATAACCCCTTTCATGAACTCAGGACATCCCAAAGCGATTTGCAGCCAATTAAGTACTTTTTGGAGTGTCGTCGCTGTTGGAAGGTAAGAAACGCGGCAGCCATTTTGCTCACAACAAGCTCCCACAAACAGCAGTGTGATAATGAACTTTAGCTGTTGGATGAGGGATAAACATTGGCCCCAGGACACCACGGAGAACACCCACCTGCTCTTCTTCGAAATAGTGCCCGCAGGATCTTTTACGTCTACCCGAGAGGGCAGACGGGGCCTCGGCTTAACGTCTCGTCCGAAAGACGGCATCTCCGACAGTGCAGCACTCCCTCAGTAACTGCACTGGAGTGTCAGTAAGATGAGCCTTACACTCAGAAACAAGGAGACTTTGGGCTTCATAAATAGAGATATTGAACACAAAAGTCCAGGCTGACACTTCCAGTGCGGTACTGAGTGAGCGCCGCACTGTCAGAGGGGCAGTGCTGAGGGAGCGCCACACTGTCGGAGGGGCAGTACTGAGGGAGCACCGCACTGTCGGAGGGGCAGTACTGAGGGAGCGCCGCACTGTCGGAGGGGCAGTACTGAGGGAGCGTCGCACTGTCGGAGGGGCAGTACTGAGGGAGCGCCGCACTGTCGGAGGGGCAGTACTGAGGGAGCGTCGCACTGTCGGAGGGGCAGTACTGAGGGAGCGCCGCACTGTCGGAGGGGCAGTACTGAGGGAGCGCCGCACTGTCGGAGGGGCAGTACAGAGGGAGCGCCGCACTGTCGGAGGGGCAGTACTGAAGGAGCGCCGCACTGTCGGAGGGGCAGCACTGAGGGAGCGCCACGCTGTCGGAGCCGCACTGTCGGAGGGGCAGTACTGAGGGAGCGCCGTGCTGTCGGAGGGACAGTACTGAGGGAGCGCCGCGCTGTCGGAGGGGCAGTACTGAGGGAGCGCCGTGCTGTCGGAGGGACATAAGAACATAAGAACATAAGAAATTGGAGCAGGAGTAGGCCAATCGGCCCCTCGAGCCTGCTCCACCATTCAATAAGATCATGGCTGATCTGATCCTAACCTCATATCTTCTATCACTCTGCATCCACCCGAACCCATGTGATCTCCCGGGAGAGGCGAAAAACCAGATAAAGACCCAATGGCCAATTTGGGAGAAAAAAATCTGGGAAATTCCTCTCCGACCCATCTAGGCGATCGAAATTCTTCCAGGAGATCACTCTGTCCCTATATTTTCTACAGTACTTACCTTCTGTAAAGGCGATCTCCACCCCAGCCAGGAACAGGAATAAAACCATCTCCTGAAATCTAACAGAATTAGAACACAGTTGGAGCAGAACAAGGCTACACGGCCCCTGGGCCCACTCCACTACCCACAGGGCCATGACCATTCCGAACCTAGACTCATGTCCAATTTCCTGCCCACTCCCCGTAACCCTTAATTCCCTTTACTTCTAGGAAACTATCTATTTCTGTTTTAAATTTATTTAATGATGTAGCTTCCACAGCTTTCTGGGGCAGCAAATTCCACAAACCTACCACCCTCTGAGTGAAGAAGTTTCTCCTCATCTCAGTTTTGAATGAGCAGCCCCTTATTTTAAGATTATGCCCCCTAGTTCTAGTTTCACCCATCATTGGGAACATCCTCACCGCATCCACCCGATCAAGCCCCTTCACAATCTTATATGTTTCAATAAGATCGCCTCTCATTCTTCTGAACTCCAATGAGTAGAGTCCCAATCTACTCAACCTCTCCTCATATGACCACCCCCTCATCCCCGGGATTAACCGAGTGAACCTTCTTTGTACTGACTCGAGAGCAAGTATGTCTTTTCTTAAGTATGGACACCAAAACTGTATGCAGTATTCCAGGTGCGGCCTCACCAATACCTTGTACAACTGCAGCAATACCTCCCTGTTTTTATATTCCAACCCCCTAGCAATAAAAGCCAACATTCCATTGGCCTTCTTAATCACTTGCTGCACCTGCATACTAACTTTTTGAGTTTCGTGCACCAGGACCCCCAGATCCCTTTGTACTACAGTACTTTCCAGTTTCTTGCCATTAAGATAATAACTTGCTCTATGATTTTTCCTGCCAAAGTGCATAACCTCACACTTTCCAGTATTGTATTCCATCTGCCAAATCTCTGCCCACTTACTTAGCCTGTCTATGTCCCTTTGCAGGTTTTTTATGTCCTCCTCACTCACTACTTTCCGTCCCATCTTTGTATCATCTGCAAACTTTGATATGTTACACTCGGTCCCCTCCTCCAAATCATTAATATAGATTGTAAAGAGTTGGGGACCCAGCACTGACCCCTGCGGAACACCACTAGTTACTGGTTGCCAATCTGAGAACGAACCATTTATCCCAACTCTCTGCTTTCTGTTAGAGAGCCAATCCTCCACCCACGCCAGAATATTACCCCCAATCCCGTGATTTTTTATCTTGAGCAATAATCTTTTGTGTGGCACCTTGTCAAATGCCTTTTGGAAGTCTAAATACACTACGTCCACTGGTTCCCCTTTATCCACCCTGTATGTTACTTCCTCAAAAAACTCAAGCAAATTTGTTAAACATGACTTCCCCTTCATGAAACCATGCTGAGTTTGCCCTATTAAATTATGTTTATCCAAATGTCCCGTTACTGTCTCCTTAATAATGGACTCTAACATTTTACCAACCACAGATGTTAGGCTAACAGGTCTATAGTTTCCAGCCTTCTGCCTACTACCCTTTTTAAATAAGGGTGTTACATTAGCAGTTTTCCAATCTGCCGGGACCTTTGCTGAGTCCAGTGAGTTTTGGAAAATTATTACCAATGCATCCACAATCCCTACCGCTACTTCCCTCAAGACCCTAGGATGCAAGCCATCAGGTCCAGGGGATTTATCCGCCTTGAGTCCCATTATTTTACCAAGTACCACTTCCTTAGTGATTTTAATTGTATTTAGTTCCTCCCCCCCTAGAGCCCCCTGTTTGTCCAGTGTTGGGATATTCTTAGTGTCCTCTACTGTAAAGACTGATACAAAATAATTGTTCAGTGTTTTTGCCATCTCCATGTTTCCCACCATTAATTTCCCGGTCTCATCCTCTAAGGGACCAACATTTACTTTAGCCACCCTTTTTCTTTTTATATAACTATAGAAACTTTTACTGTCTGTTTTTATATTTTTTGCTAATTTACTTTCATAATCTATCTTCCCTTTCTTAATCAATCTTTTTGTTATTTTTTGCTGTCTTTTAAAGACTTCCCAATCTTCCATCCTCCCACTAGATTTGGCTACCTTATATGCCCTTGTTTTTAGTCGGATACTATCCTTAATTACTTTACTTAGCCACGGATGGCTATCTTTTCTTTTACACCCTTTTTTCCTCAGTGGAATATATTTTTTTTGGAAGTTGTAAAATAACTCCTTAAATGTACACCACTGGTCATGTACCGTCTTACCCTTTAATCTATTTTCCCAGTCCACTCTAATTAATTCCGCTCTCATACCTTCATAGTCTCCTTTATTCAAGCTCAGCACGCTTGTTTGAGATCCAACCTTCTCACCCTCTAATTGAATATGGAACTCAACCATGTTATGGTCACTCATTCCAAGGGGATCCTTTACTAGGACATTTTTAATTAATCCTGTCTCATTACACAGGACCAAATCTAAGGTTGCTTGCCCCCTGGTCGGTTCAGTTACATACTGCTCAAGAAACCCATCCCTAATACACTCAATGAACTCTTCCTCAAGGCTGCTCTGCCCAATTTGATTTGTCCAGTTAATATGATAATTAAAATCCCCCATAATTATAGCTGTTCCCTTATTACAAGCCTCAACTATTTCCTGATTAATACTCCGTCCAACAGAGTTGCAACTGTTCGGAGGCCTATAGACTACACCCACTAGTGTTTTTTTCCCCTTATTATTCCTTACCTCCACCCAAACTGTTTCACTATCCTGCTCCTTTGACCCAATATCATTTCTCTGTATTATAGTGATTCCTTCCTTTATTAACATAGCCACCCCACCTCCTCTCCCTTCCTGCCTGTCCTTCCTGATTGTTAAATAACCTGGTATGTTTAATTCCCAGTCATGGTCACCCTGCAGCCATGTTTCTGTAATGGCCACAAGATCATACCCATATGTCATTATTTGTGCCGTTAACTCATTCATTTTGTTACGAATGCTACGTGCATTCAGATAAAGAACTTTCAAATATGTTTTGTAACACTTAGTTCCTGTTTTTTCCCTTTTTAGTACTTTACTTTTTACTCCATACCTTCTGTCCCTTCCTGACACATTCTGTTTTTTAATTCCCCCACTGCTACCTAAGTCTATGACCTTCTCTGTTGTCATTTCTATTATTTGCTCTCTAGAAACCTCCCCCCCACTAATTAGTTTAAAGCCCTCTCTACAGCCCTAGTTATATGATTCACCAGGACTCTAGTCCCAGCACTGGCCAAGTGGAGTCCGTCCCAACAGAACAGCTCCCTCCTGTCCCAGTACTGGTGCCAGTGTCCCAAGAAGCAAAACCCATTTCTCCCACACCAGTCTTTGAGCCACGCATTTAACTCTTTAATTTTATTTATCCTAGCCAAATTCGCTCGTGGCTCAGGTAATAACCCAGAGATTATTACCCTTGAGGTTCTGTTTTTTAATTTGACCCCTAGCTGCTCATACTCCTTTAACAG
Organism: Somniosus microcephalus; assembly: GCF_052327205.1. Lineage (NCBI taxonomy): Eukaryota > Metazoa > Chordata > Chondrichthyes > Squaliformes > Somniosidae > Somniosus > Somniosus microcephalus. Next base: position 43,190,926 of record NW_028225182.1, on the reverse strand, counting down.
AACCGTCTTCCTTGTCCTATCTACGTCGTTTGTGCCAACATGGACCACGACAACTGGATCCTCCCCCTCCCACTGCAAGTTTCTTTCCAGCCCAGAAGAGATGTCCTTAACCCTGGCACCAGGCAGGCAACACAGCCTTCGGGACTCCCGCTCTTGACTGCAGAGAACCCTATCTATCCCCCTAATGATACTATCCCCTACCACTACAACATTTCTTTTTACTCCCTCCACTTGAATGGCCCCCTGTACCACGGTGCTGTGGCCAGGTTGCTCATCCTCCCTGCAGTCCCCGCTCCCGCCCTCACAGGGAGTAAGAACCTCGATCCTGCTGGACAAGAACAAGGGCTGCGTCTCCTTCAACACTACATCCTGGATCCCTGTACCTTCCTCACTCGTAGTCACACCGTCCTGTCCCTGACCACGGACTACATCTGCAGTAATTAACTTCATAGGTGTGACCATCTCCTGAAACATAGAGTCCAGGAACTTCTCCCCCTCCCTGATGTGTCGCAGTGTCCGAAGCTCGGTCTCAAGCTCCATAACATGGAACTTGAGTTCCTCTAGCAGCAAACACTTGTCGCAGATGTAATCACCGTTAGCCTCAATGGGGTTCACCGGCTCCCACATCTCGCAACAGTAACACATCACCTGCTCCATTCTATATAATTAATTAAATTTCTTATTATTAGTTATGAAGACCCTGCCCGGATATATATGATAATATCACACCACTATTCAATAGGACTTACCAACTTAAAGGTATGAAAGAGAAGAGAAGGAAGAAAACCAACCAACCAGCTGATCACCAACCTCCTCCTTGAATACTGTCTGTGGAGCCTGTTTGGTTGACTCGTCTCGCTGCTCCGCCTCCGCAGTGCTGTCTAAGCCTGGGAGTGGGGAATAAAACAGAGCAAAAAGCACACCCTCACCTCCCACTTATCCGAACTCTCCCACTTAGCAAAACTCCAACAGCACACAAAGCACTCTGTGCACCGCACTAGCCCCTCCCCTTTTATACCTGGATTCTACTTCCTGTTTAAACTGCCCAAGAGTTTAAAAAACCCTTAAAAAATTAAACTTACTTCAAATAATTAACTTCTTAACACACTAAAATTCACAAAATACACTTAAATGATTTTTCTCCCACTTAGCAAAACTCCAACAGCACTCAATGCACAAAGTGAGGGAGCGCCGCGCTGTCAGAGGGGCAGTACTGAGGGAGCGCCGCACTGTCGGAGGGGCAGTATTGAGGGAGTGCTGCTCTATCGGAGGGTTGTACTGAGGGAGCGCCGCACTGTCGGAGGCGCAGTACTGAGGGAGCGCCGCACTGTCGGAGGGGCAGTACTGAGGGAGCGCCGCACTGTCGAAGGGGCAGTACTGAGGGAGCGCTGCACTGTCGGAAGGGCAGTACTGAGGGAGCGCCGCACTGTCGGAGGGGCAGTCCTGAGGGAGCGCCGCACTGTCGGAGGGGCAGTACTGAGGGAGCGCCGCACTGTCAAAGGGGCAGTACTGAGGGAGCGCTGCACTGTCGGAAGGGCAGTACTGAGGGAGAGCCACACTGTCGGAGGGGCAGTACTGAGGGAGCGCTGCACTGTCGGAGGGGCAGTCCTGAGGGAGCGCCGCACTGTCGGAGGGGCAGTACTGAGGGAGCGCCGCACTGTCAAAGGGGCAGTACTGAGGGAGCGCTGCACTGTCGGAAGGGCAGTACTGAGGGAGTGCTGCACTGTCGGAGGGGCAGTACTGAGGGAGCGCTGCACTGTCGGAGGGGCAGTACTGAGGGAGCGCCGCACTGTCGGAGGGGCAGTACTGAGGGAGCGCCGCACTGTCGGAAGGGCGGTACTGAGGGAGTGCTGCACTGTCGGAGGGGCAATACTGAGGGAGTGCTGCACTGTCAGAGGGGCAGTACTGAGGGAGCGCCGCACTGTCGGAGGGGCAGTACTGAGGGAGTGCTGCACTGACGGAGGGGCAGTACTGAGGGAGCGCCGCACTGTCGGATGTGGGCAGTACTGAGGGAGCGCCGCACTGTCGGAGGTGCCGTCGTTCAGATGAGACGTTAAACCGAAACCCTGTCTGCTCTCTCAGGCGGACGTAAAAGATCCCACAGCCACTATTTCGATGAAGAGCAGGGGAGTTCTCTCCGGTGTCCTGGGGCCAATATTTATCCCTCAATCAACATCACAAACAGAAGATCTGGCCATCATCACATTGCTGTTTATGGGAGCTTGCTGTGCGCAAATTGGCTGCCGCGTTTCCCACAATACAACAGTGAGTGACTACACTTCACAATAGTGCTTCATTGGCTGTAAAGAGCTTCGGGACGTCCTGAGGGCGTGAAAGGCGCTATATAAATGCAGGCCTTTCTTCCTCTCGAGTGACTGGTTACTCACAGATGGGCAATCTGTGCCTTTTAGACAGACGCAAACACGCAACAAAGAGATTGAATCAGGAACTGGTGGCATAGTGGTTAGCACTGTTGCCTCACAGCGCCAGGGACCCGGGTTCGAATCCGGCCTCGGGTGACTGTCTGTGTGGAGTTTGCACATTCTCCCCGTGTTTGCGTGGGTTTTCTCTGGGTGCTCCGGTTTCCTCCCACAGTCCAAAGATGTGCGGGTTAGATTGATTGGCTATGATAAATTGACCCTTAGTGTTAGGGGAATTAAATACGTGGGGTTACGGGGATAGGGTGGGATATGTGTTGGTGTAGGGGTTACGGGGATCGGGTGGGATATGTGTCGGTGCAGGCTCGATGGGCCGAAATGGCCTCTATCTGCACTGTGGGGTTTCTGTGATTCTGTGATTCATAGCACCTCTGACGCATTAACGGAACAGGGCTCGGCACACAGCACCGGCAGTCAAAGAAAGTGAGACAAAGACAGACGGTCGATGAGCAGCGCGGCTCACGGCACAAGTGTTTTCAGATGTGACAATGTAATCAGTCACTCGCCTCGCACTGTTTTCTCACATTCATCTTCTGATAACACTTTCGAAAGTATCTTCGTGCCCCGAATGCCCTCTACTCCCTCTTTGGTAGAGCACACAGAGCGTCACTGTCCTGTGTCTTTTTCTCTCTCAGGCAGTCCCTCGGAACCGAGGATGACTTGCTTCCACATTAAAAATGAGTTCTCAGGTGACTGATGAGTCAAATGTGGGACCTACAGTCTCTGTCGTCATCGACGTCTGCCCTTGTTGACAGTAGGCTCCCGAGGTATGGAAATTGGCGGGGGGGGGGCAGTACTGTGTGGCGGGGGCAGGTTGGTAGAGGACCTTTGTCTTACGGATGTTTGGTGTAAGGCCCATACTCTCGTATGCTTCGGTGACAGTGTTGACGACTGCTGGACAGACCACCGCCTAATCTGCTCTGTCCTGTGTATACAGCTCCTCACTCCCCTGTGTATAAGCCAATTGCTCACTGCAAGCTCCCTCCAACAGTTAATCTACTGCGGGTGGTGTTGGTTGAGGTACAAATGTTGGTCAGGAGACCTGGACCAATGTTCCCTCTGAGCTGCATGGCCATGCGGCCCGCACGGTAACGGGAGAGGTCCCGCGCTGGCCGCTCACTGACTTTTCTATTGGGAATACCGCGGAGAAATTTAAAGGGACCGCGCGTTAAAAGAAGCAGGCGCTTCTCACAGGGTACATCAACCGGGACTCCCCCTGCTCTTAGAGTCAAAGAGTCATAGAGTCATAGAGTTTTACAGCACAGAAAGAGGCCCTTCGGCCCATCGTGTCTGCGCCGCCCATCCATCCCTGTCCAGTCTAATCCCATTTTCCAGCATTTGGTCCATAGCCTTGTATGCAATGGCATTTCAAGTGCTCATCCAAATGCTTCTTGAATGTTGTGAGAGTTCCTGCCTCCACCACCCTTTCAGGCATTGAGTTCCACATTCCAACCACCCTCTGGGTGAAAAAGTTCCTCCTCAAATCCCCTCTAAATCTCCTGCCCCTTACCCTGAATCTATGCCCCCTTGTTATTGACCCCCCCACTAAGGGGAAAAGTTCCTCTTTACCTACCCTATCTAAGCCCCTCATTATTTTGTACACCTCAATCAGGTCCCACCTCAGCCTTCTCTGCTCCAAGGAAAACAACTCCAGCCTGTCCAGCCTCTCTTCATAGCTGAGGCGCTCCATCCCAGGTAACATCCTGGTGAATCTTCTCTGCACCCTCTCCAAAGCAATCACATCCTTCCTATAGTGAGGCGACCAGAACTGCACACAGTACTCCAGCTGTGGCCTCACCAGCGTTTTGTACAGCTCCATCATAACCTCCCTGCTCTTATATTCTATGCCTCGGCTAATGAAGGCAAGTATCCCATATGCCTTTTTAACCACCTTATCTACCTGCTCCGCTGCCTTCAGGGATCTATGTACATGTACACCAAGGTCCCTCTGACCCTCTGTACTTCCTAGGGTCCTACCACTCATTGTGTATTCCCTTGCCTTATTTGTCCGTCCAAAATGCATCACCTCGCACTTTTCAGGGTTAAATTCCATTTGCCACTTTTCCGCCCATCTGACCAACCCGTTTATATCGTCCTGTAGCCGGAGGCTTTCCTCCTCGCAATTTACCACCCCACCAATTTTCGTGTCATCTGCGAACTTACTGATCATACCTTTTACATTTTCATCCAAATCATTTATGTAGATCACAAACAATAAGGGACCCAGCACCGATCCCTGAGGTACCCCACTGGACACAGGCTTCCAGTCACAAAAGCAACCTTCGACCATCACCCTCTGCCTCCTGCCACTCAGCCAGTTTAGGATCCAACGCGCCAAGGCACCCTGGATCCCATGGGCTCTTACCTTCTTGACCAGTCTCCTATGCGGGACTTTGTCAAAAGCTTTACTGAAGTCCATGTACACCACATCCACAGCATTTCCCTCATCCACCCCACTAGTCACCCCCTCGAAAAATTCGATCAGATTTGTTAGACATGATTTACCCTTGACAAAGCCATGCTGACTATCCCCGATTAATCCTTGCCTCTCCAAGTGGAGATTAATTTTGTCCCTCAGAATTTTTTCCAATAATTTCCCCACCACAGATGTTAGACTCACTGGCCTGTAATTCCCTGGTTTATCCCTGCTACCCTTCTTGAATAATGGTACTACGTTAGCTGTTCTCCAGTCCTCTGGTACATCCCCTGTGGCCAGAGAGGTTCTGAAAATTAGTGTCAGAGCCCCTGCAATCTCCTCCCTTGCCTCCCACAGCAGCCTGGGATACATCTCGTCCGGGCCTGGGGATTTATCCACTTTTTGGCCCGCTAAAACCGCTAGCACCTCCTCCCTCTCGATGCTAATATGTTCAAGTATGTCACAGTCCCCTTGCCCGATTTCTATGTCTGCATCGTCTTTCTCCATAGTGAACACAGATGCAAAAAATTCATTTAAAACCCCGCCTACATCCTCTGGCTCTACACACAGATTGCCACTTTGGTTCCTAATGGGCCCTACCCTTTCCCTGGTTATCCTCTTGCCCTTAATATACTTATAAAACATCTTAGGATTTTCCTTTATTTTGCTCGCCAGTGTTATTTCATGGCCCCTCCTCGCCCTCCTAATTTCTTTTTTAAGTATGCCCCTGCACTTTTTATACTCCTCTAGGGCTTCTTCTGTCTTTAGTCTTTTGTAACTGCCAAAAGCCCCCCTCTTATTTCTAATGCAACTTCTTCAAACACTGCCATGGAAACCATTACATTCACCTAAGACAGGGAAGACAGGGCCTCGGTTTAACATCTCCTCTGAAAGACAACACCTCCAACAATGCACCAGTCCTTCAGCAGCAGCTGCCTCGATTACATGCCTGGAGTGGGACTTTGAACCCACATCCTTCCTGGCAGTCGCGGCGCGAGCGTTACCCACTGAGCCACAGCTGACACTTGCAAGCATTGACGGGCTGGCAAAGACACGTCAGGGGCAGTAAGTTTACCTCGGCCGAGGCGCCCTCCTGGTGCCGGCCTGTCACACGGTAGGGCTTGGTACCGGGCTCGGGGTGGCACAGTAACAAGTCTGGAGAACGGCAGCAAGCAAAGTAATGTGAGCGTCCGCTGTGGCTCAGTGGGTAGCACACTCGCCTCCGCGTCAGAAGGTTGTGGGTTCGAGTCCCCACTCCAGGGACTTGAGCACATAAATCTAGGCTGACACTCCCAGTGCAGTGCTGAGGGAATGCCGCACTGTCAGAGGTGCCGTCTTTCGGATGAAACGTTAAACGTTTGCTCTCTCAGGCGGACGTAAAAGATCCCATTGCACATTCTCCCCGTGTTTGCGTGGGTTTCCTCCGGGTGCTCCGGTTTCCTCCCACAGTCCAAAGATGTGCGGGTTAGGTTGATTGGCTATGATAAATTGACACTTAGTGTTAGGGGGATTAAATATGTGGGGTTACGGGGACAGGGTGGGATATGTGTCGGTGCAGGCTCGATGGGCCGAAATGGCCTCTATCTGCACTGTGGGGTTTCTGTGATTCTGTGATATTTCAAAGAAGAGCAGCGGGGGTTAGTCCTGGGGCCAATATTTATCCCTCAACCAACATCACTAAAAACAGATTATCTGGTCATTATCACGTTGCTGTGTGTGGGAGCTTGCTGTGCGTAAATTGGCTGCTGTGTTTTCCAAATTGCAACAGTGACTGCACTTCAAAAAAGTACTTCATTGGCTGTAAAGCGCTTTGAGACATCCGGTGGTTGTGAAAGGCGCTACATAAATGCGAGTCTTTCTTTCATTATTAGAGACCAAAAACATTGGGACTATTCTAAATGCAATGAGATGCCTGGATGGGAGAGTTATCTTTGTCGGAGAGGGTAGTCTCCTGTGCTTGATTGTGTTCCAGGGCACAATGCGAGGTTATCCACTTTGGTGGCAAAAAACAGGAAGGCAGATTATTATCTGAATGGCAATAGATTGGGAGAAGGGGAAGTGCAACGAGACCTGGGTGTCCTTGTGCACCAGTCGCTGAAGGTAAGCATGCAGGTGCAGCAGGCGGTTAAGAAGGCAAATGGTACGTTGGCCTTCGTAGCGAGAGGGTTTGAGTACAGGAACAAGGATGTCTTGCTGCAGTTGTACAGGGCCTTGGTGAGACCACACCTTGAGTATTGCGTGAATTTTGGTCGCCTTATCTGAGGAAGGATGTTCTTGCCATGGAAGGAGTTCAGCGAAGATTCACCAAGCTGATACCTGGGATGGCAGGAATGACGTATGAGGAGAGATTGGATCGATTGGGCTTATACTCGCTGGAGTTTAGAAGAATGAGAGGGGATCACATTGAAACTTATAAAATTCTGACAGGACTGGACAGACTAGATGCAGGAAGAATGTTCCCGATGGTCGGGGAGTCCAGAACCAGGGGTCACAGTCTAAGGATAAGGAATTAGGACAGAAATGAGGAGGAATTTCTTCACCCAGAGAGTGGTGAACCTGTGGAATTCTCTACCACAGAAGGCAGTAGAGGCCAGTTCATTAAATATATTCAAGAAGGAGTTAGATATATTTCTCAAGGTTAAAGGGATCATGGAATATGGGGAGAAAGCAGGGACCGGGTACTGAATTTGGATGATCAGCCATGATTGCATTGAATGGCGGAGCAGGCTCGAGGGGCCGAATGGCCTACTCCTGCTCCTATCTTCTATGTTTCTAAACGTTCATTGTAGCGCAAGATGACTTTAGCTCTTAAGATCTCATAATCTTGGTGGCATAGTGGTTAGCACTGTTGCCTCACAGCGCCAGGAACCCGGGTTCGAATCCGGCCTCGGGCGACTGTCTGTGTGGAGTTTGCACATTCTCCCCGTGTTTGCGCGGGTTTCCTCCGGGTGCTCCGGTTTCCTCCCACAGTCCAAAGATGTGCGGGTTAGGTTGATTGGCTATGATAAATTGACCCTTAATGTTAGGGGGATTAAATACGTGGGGTTACGGGGATAGGGTGGGATATGTGTTGGTGTAGGGGTTACGGGGATCGGGTGGGATGTGTGTCGGTGCAGGCTCGATGGGCCAAAATGGCCTCTATCTGCACTGTGGGGTTTCTGTGTGTGTCTGTGTGAATTGCAAACAAGAAGGGTGTTGGAACGAAATGAGGTGATTAGCCTGACACACACGAGCAGAGCCCATTATAAAATCAGGATAAATCAAATCCATTTAACTTGAGGCGCGCTGCACGTTGACAGGGGAAGAAAACAACTCCCTCTTTTTAAAACAAAAAAGCAAGGGCTTCGGTACAGGGATCGAGGAAATCTGAACCAAGATAGATAAACAGACTTACCAGATTGGACTGCGGCAAATCTAAAGAACAGAAACAGGTCACTCGGCCTGCCTGGTCTATGCTGGTGTTTACACTCCACATCAGCCTAGGCCCGCTTGAATGACCTCTCCTCAAGCTGCCCACAACCCTCTATTCCCTCGGGAGCCCACTGTCAATGAGGGTAGACGTCGATGACGAAGTCCAACACCGCCGTCAGTGTGCCAGTGCAGCCTTCGGTCGCCTGAGGAAGAGAATGTTTGAAGACCAGGACCTCAAACCCAGCCCAAGCTCACGGTCTACAGGGCAGTATCCAAAAAAGAGCCACCAAATCTTGGAATCACCTACAAATGAGCAACCCCCAATGCTATCACTACGACGCCCTGAAATGCCAAGAGCTGACCATAAAGAAGAATACCCTCAGTCAACTAGTCCTGGGACTCAGTGAAGTAACTACTAACAATACTAACAATAACCAGCCCCAGGACAGTGACAGGGTAACACAAAGAATTCGACCCAACACAATCGTCGCTAAGCAAAAGGAAAAATATCTGACATATTGGGCAGAAACAACAAAAACCCAAAGCAAACTCAATTGCTACTTGGCCCTAAACAGACAATACAACATAGCTGATTGCCTGACCATGGTAAAGGATAACAAACTGAGAAGAACCTTGACAAGGTACAGACTTAGCGAACATAGCCTAGCGATCGAAAAAGGCAGACACAGGCAGACCAGGCTGCCAAGAGAAGACAGGATATGCTCTCACTGCAGTCAGGGAGTAGTGGAGACAGAGATGCACTTCCTCAGAGCCTGTGGAAAATATCAGGGCATCAGGGAGAATTTCTACCAAAAATTCTCACAAATATGCCCTGAATTCAGAAATCTGAATGACAACCAAAAACTCCCATACCTACTGGGGGAGGAGAGAAGCTGTGTAACACTGGCGGCACACTATGTTACAGCTTGCCATGAACAGAGGGACAACCAGTAAACTAAGAAAAGAGTATATATAAATAATGCGATTGTATATTTATACACTCAGGGATATACCTGTTTATACACTGTATGAATAGAACTGCGTTTATGTGTTCAACCATAAATGTATTATGATGCTTTGGCAACATAAGATGTACCTTATCATGCCAATAAAGCGATTTGAATTTGAATTTGAATTTGATACCCGCCCTCCTGTATGCTTCAGAGACATGGACCCTGTATAGCAGGCACCTCAAAGCACTGGAGAGGTACCACCAACGCTGCCTCCGCAAGATCCTGCAAATCTATTGGCAGGATAGGCGCACCAACGTCAGTGTTCTCACTCAGGCCAACATCCCCAGCATCGAAGCTTTGACCACGCTCGATCAGCTCCGATGGACGGGCCACATCGTCCGCATGCCCGGTACGAGACTCCCAAAGCAAGCGCTCTACTCGGAGCTCCGACACGGCAAGAGAGCCCCAGATGGGCGGAGGAAACGCTTCAAGGACACCCTCAAAGCCTCCTTGAAAAAGTGCAACATCCCCACCGACACCTGGGAATCCCTGGCCCAAGACCGCTCAAAGTGGAGGAGAAGCATCCGGGAAGGCGCCTCACGCCTCGAGTCTCTTCGCCGGGAGCAAGCGGAAGCCAAGCGCAGGCAGCGCAAGGAGCGCACGTCAACCCAAGCACCCCACCCACCCTCCCCTTCAACCACCATCTGCCCCACCTGTGACAGAGACTGTAGGTCCCGCATTGGACTCATCAGTCACCTGAGAACTCATTTTTAATGTGGAAGCAAGTCATCCTCGGTTCTGAGGGACTGCCTAAGAAGAACCAGCGTTTATTGCCCATCCCTAGTTGCCCTCGAGAAGGTGGTGGTGAGCCGCCTTCTTGAACCGCTGCAGTCCGTGTGGTGAAGGTGCTCCCACAGTGCTGTTAGGGAGGGAGTTCCAGGATTTTGACCCAGCGACGATGAAGGATCGGCGATCTACTTCCAAGTCAGGATGGTATGTGACTTGGAGGGAAACTTGGAGGTGGTAGTGTTCCCATGCACCTGCTGCCCTTGTCTTTCTAGGTGGAAGAGGTCGCAGGTTTGGGAGGTGCTGCCGAAGAAGCCTTGGCGAGATGCTGCAGTGCATCTTGTAGATGGTGCACACTGCAGCCATGGTACGCCGGTGGTGCAGGGAGTGAATGTTTAAGGTGGTGGATGGGGTGCCAATCAAGCGGGCTGCTTTGTCCTGGATGGTGTTGAGCTTCTTGAGTGTTGTTGGAACTGCACTCATCCAGGCAAGTGGAGAGTATTCCATCACACTCCTGACTTGTGCCTTGTAGATGGTGGAAATGCTTTGGGGAGTCAGGAGGTGAGACACTCGCTGCAGAATTCCCAGCCTCTGACCTGCTCTTGTTGCCACAGTATTTATGTGGCTGGTCCAGTTTAGCTTCTGGTCAGTGGTGACTCCCAGGATGTTGATGGTGGGGGATTTGGCGATGGCAATGCCATTGAATGTCAAGGAGCATTGATTAGACTCTCGCTTGTTGGAGATAGTCATTGATGCGCTATCAATTACTCATAAAAGACTGAGAGTTAAGAGAGTAACTAAAGGCTTTTATTAGCAAAGAACAGAGCATGCCTCTCGTGGTTGACTGGGTTCCAAGAAGGCAGGGGGCTGCAGGTCAATCACCTTTATACCTGGGCCTGTGTGGGTGGAGCCAGCCGAGACATGTTGAGGCATGCATAGGTACAACAGTGTGTATCAACAACAACAACAACAACAACAACAACAACAACAGTGGTTTACCACATTCACCCCTTGTTTAAAATTGAGTCCGGCGGGGTGAAGTGTACTAAAGGTTCGTGTAAGTAAGTCTATCAGGTGGCCTTGTATGCCGTCCTGATCGTCGTGGTGGCGGCGGTGATGGTGCAGCATCCAACGTTGAGTCTGGCGTCTCATTGAGTGGTTGGGTGGTCAATGACGGGTCCTGGGGCTGCGGCATGCCATCTAGCGGGGTTGGGTTGTGGGTAGTGGTGGATGGCAATGGTAGTGTTTCAGGGGCACCCAAAGGTGCGAGATCCCGTGTGGGGGCTGTGTCCTCCCGCCCGTCCGGGTACGCTACGTAAGCGTACTGGGGGTAGGCGTGGGTAGTGGTGGATGGCGAGGGGGGTGTTTCGGGAGCACCCGAAGGTGCGAGGTCTCTTATGGAGACTGTGTCCTCCCGCCCGTCCGGGTACACCACGTAAGCATACTGAGGGTTGGCATGGAGGAGGCTCACCCTCTCGACCAGGGGGTCCATCTTATGGGACCTCACGTGCTTCCGCAGTAGGACGGGTCCTGGAGAAGTCAGCCATGTTGGTAACGAGGTCCCCGATGTGGACTTCCTGGGGAAGGAGAACATTCTCTCGTGAGGGGTAGCATTGGTGGCTGTACAGAGCAGTGACCGAATGGAATGGAGCGCGGCAGGGAGGACTTCCTGCCAGCGAGAGGTCGGGAGGCCCTTAGATTTCAAGTTTAAAAGGACTGCCTTCCAGACCGTCGCATTCTCCCTTTCCACCTGGCCATTCCCCCGGGGGTTGTAGCTGGTGGTCCTGCTTGTAGCGATACCTCTCGAGAGCAGGTACTGCCGGAGTTCGTTGCTCATAAAGGATGAGCCCCTGTCACTATGAATATAGCTAGGGAAACCGAACAAGGCGAAGAGGATATTCAGACATTTAATGACCGTGGTACTGGTCATGTCTGAGCAAGGGATGGCAAACGGGAAACGGGAGTACTCATCAATTATGTTGAGGAAGTACACATTGCGGTCGGAGGAGGGGAGGGGCCCTTTAAAATCGATGCTCAGCCATTCAAAGGGGCGCGTGGCTTTGATCAGGCTTGCTCTGTCTGGCCTATAAAAATGCGGTTTGCACTCGGCACAGATTTGGCAGTTCCTGGTCATGGTCCTGACCTCCTCGATGGAGTAGGGCAGGTTACGGGATTTGATGAAGTGAAAAAACCTGGTGACCCCCGGGTGGCAGAGGTCATTGTGGAGGGTCTTCAGTCTATCGACCTGCGCGTTGGCGCATGTACCACGTGATAGGGCATCTGGGGGCTCATTGAGTTTCCCGGGCCGGTACAAGATATCGTAATTGTAGGTGGAGAGTTCGATTCTCCACCTCAAGATCTTGTCGTTCTTGATTTTGCCCTTCTGCTTATTATTAAACATAAAAGCTACTGAACGCTGGTCAGTGAGCAGGGTAAATCATTTTCCGGCCAGGTAATGCCTCCAATGTCGCACAGCTTCCACAATGGCCTGGGCCTCCTTTTCGACAGAGGAGTGTTGAATCTCGGGGCCCTGGAGGGTCCTTGAGAAAAAGGCCACGGGTCTCCCCGCCTGGTTAAGGGTTGCAGCTAGGGCAAAGTCGGAAGCGTCGCTCTCCACTTGGAAAGGGATGGACTCATCCACTGCGTGCATTGTGGCCTTCGCAATATCTCTTTTTATGAGAGTGAAGGCTGCACAGGCCTCTGCTGTCAGGGGGAAGGAGGTGGACTTGATGAGGGGCCTGGCTTTGTCCGCATAGTTCGGCACCCACTGAGCATAGTACGAGAAAAACCCTAGGCATCTCTTCAGTGCTTTTTGGCAGTGGGGGAGGGGGAGCTCCATAAGGGGGTGCATCCTATCGGGGTCGGGGCCGATGACTCCGTTCTCCACTACACAGCCAAGAATGGCAAGGCGCTTGGTATGAAACATACATTTGTCCTTGTTGTATGTTAGGTTCAGCCGCTGGGCCGTACGGAGGAATTTCTCTAGATTAACATCATGGTCCTGCTGGTCGCGGCCGCAGATGGTGACGTTCTCTAGATAGGGGAAAGTGGCCTGGAGCGCATTCTGGTCGACCATCCGGTCCATCTCCCGTTGGAAGACTGAAACCCCGTTGGTGACGCCGAAGGGAACTCTGAGGAAGTGGTAGAGATGACCGTCAGCTTCAAAAGCTGTGTACTGGCGGTCCTCAGCCCTGATGGGGAGCTGGTGGTATGCCGACTTCAGATCAATCGTCGAGAACACCCGGTATTGTGCTATCTGATTGACCATGTCAGATATGCGGGGGAGTGGGTATGCATCTAGCTGGGTGTAGCGATTGATCGTCTGGCTGTAGTCAATAACTAGGTGCTGTTTTTCGCCAGTCTTCACTACCACCACTTGTGCTCGCCATGGGCTGGTGCTACTTTCAATAATCTCTTCCTTCAGGAGTCTTGCTACCTCGGATTTAATGAAGCTCCTATCCCCGGCACTGTAACGCTTGCTTTTGGTAGCGATGGGCTTACAGTCGCGGGTGAGGTTAGCGAACAAGGAGGGGAGGGGGATGTGATGAAATATTCCATTCATCACTGCCTGTGACTGTGGTTGGTTTCAGGTTCCCCCTTACCATTGTATTGCCTGTGACTGTGGTTGGTTTCAGGTTTCTCCTCACCATTGTATTGTGTATTGGAATGTATGGAATGTGTTGTGTGTAGGGCTCCGCCCATACCTGGCCTCTATGTAAGCCAGCTCAGTCTGGCCTCACAGCCAGTACTGCAGACCTCCAGGGAAGATACCTCTCTCCACTGCGTGTTATCTTCTAAGTTAATAAAAGCCTTGTTTTGTTTCGCTAACATCGAGTCTCGGGATTATTGAGGCACATCAATTTTATTAACATATTTTTCAACACAATGGATCAACTCCTGAAACCCGAACGTTTGGATTTGGATCAGCATGCTCCGGACGCATCAGCACGCTTCGGACACTGGTTTATGTGTATGGAATTCTTCCTGGACAATTCCGCAGCCGTCAAAGACGCTACGGACGCTGCGAGTATGAAACTCGGAATTCTACGGAATTGGGTAAGCCACCGGGTTTACCCCCTCATCCAAGACGCCGACACGTACCTGGCCACCTGCGACATCTTAAAGGCGCATTACCAGCAGCCTACGAATGAGGTGTATGCTAGGCATCTGCTCGCCACTCGCGCACAGCGACCTGGGGAATCGGTGGAGGAATTCCTAGGCACCCTGAAAATGCTTGGCAAAGACTGCAAGTGCCGAGATGTAAAAGCCGCAGTGTACACCGACGAGCTTGTTCGCGATGCCTTTATCACAGGCCTCAGCTCCACTTACATCCGGCAAAGACTGCTGGAAAAAACGCGATTGGACCTGAAACAGGCTGCGGACACCGCGCGATCCCCGGATGTGGCCCAGAGAAACTCGGACGCCTACTCTTCAGCCCACGCCGTCCACGCCGCCACGTGTGTACCAAGGGCGCCGCCATCTTGGAAGGCATCTTCCCCGCCCGGCAGCCCGACACCGTCGGGGCCCCGCTCTCCCCCCAGAAGCCCTACGACAGCCACGACGCGTCGGGGACCCAACTGCTACTTCTGCGGGCAGCCAAAGCACACCAGAAACCTGTGCCCGGCGAAAGGCACCACCTGCTTTAAGTGCGGTAAGAAGGGGCACTTTGGGAAGGTGTGCAGAGGGAACCCCGCTGGAAAACCAAAACCCGCCACCGCCGCATGTGCGCCGTGGGAGCGGCCATCTTGGACGCCATCTTGCCCGACCTCGTGGGGTCCGCCATCTTGTGAGCAGACAGCGCGGACGCCATCTTGTCTCGATCAGGGCCCTACAGTGGCATCGGTCACAGTGGACCAGACCAGGCCCCACCCGCTATTCAAATCAATGGTGGACATCGAGGTAAACGGGTGCGGGGTTAAATGTTTAATTGACAGTGGAAGCACGGAGAGTTTTATCCACCCAGAACTGGCACGACAACTCTCCCTAAAGGTGGTCCCTACTCGGGGTACCATCTCTATGGCTGATAAAACCCAGACATCGACCATTCTGGGTTACTGCACGGTACAATTGTCCGTTAACGGGACTGTATACGATCATTTTAAAGTATTAATCATGAAGAATCTATGCGCGAGCGTGATCTTGGGCCTGGATTTCCAGTGCAACCACCAAAGCATCACGCTCAAGTACGGTGGGTCCCAGCCGCCCCTCACAGTGTGCGGCCTGGCTACCCTGAAGGTAAAGCCGCCTTCGCTATTCGCGAACCTTACCCCTAACTGCCGGCCAATAGCGACCAAAAGCAGGAGGTACAGCTGGGAGGACAGGCGGTTTATCGCAACCGAGGTAGACAGGCTCCTGAAAGAGCGCATTATTGAATGCAGCAATAGCCCGTGGCGCGCCCAAGTGGTGGTGGTAAGGGGTAGCGAGAAGAAACGGATGGTGATCGACTATAGCCAAACGATCAACAGGTACACCCAACTAGACGCCTACCCGCTACCCCGCATATCAGAAATGGTGAACCAAATCGCCCAATACCGGGTGTTCTCCACCATCGACCTCAAGTCAGCGTACCACCAGCTCCCTATCAGACCAGAGGACCGCCCGTACACCACCTTCGAGGCGAGCGGACGCCTCTACCAATTCCTCAGAGTCCCCTTTGGGGTGACGAATGGGGTCTCAGTCTTCCAGAGGGAGATGGATCGCATGGTCGATGACCACCACTTGCAGGCAACCTTCCCCTACCTCGACAATGTCACCATCTGCGGTCACAACCAGCAGGATCACGACTCGAACCTCGAGAGGTTCCTGAAAACCGCACAAAAACTCAACCTCACCTACAACGAGGACAAGTGCGTTTTCAACACCACGCGCCTCTGCATACTAGGCAGCGTGGTGGGGAATGGGGAAATCGGACCAGACCCCGACCGATTGCGCCCCCTACGGGAGCTGCCCCTGCCCAACACTCCCAAAGCCCTGAAAAGGTGCCTGGGGTTATTTTCTTATTATTCCCAATGGGTCCCCAACTACTCCGACAAAGCCCGCCCCCTCTTGAAAGCATCCTCTTTTCCGCTCTCTGCTGAGGCCCACGCCGCCTTCAAAAGCATTAAGCAGGATATTGAGCGGGCCACGCTACAGGCAGTGGACGAGAACACTCCATTTCAAGTGGAAAGTGATGCGTCTGACTTTGCCTTGGCGGCCACCCTCAACCAGGCGGGGCGGCCCGTAGCTTTCTTCTCGAGGACCCTCCAAGGGCCCGAGATCAGACACTCCTCCGTGGAAAAGGAGGCCCAAGCCATCGTGGAGGCAGTGCGCCACTGGCGCCACTACCTAGCCGGCAAACGCTTCACCCTACTTACCGACCAGCGGTCGGTAGCGTTTATGTTCAATAATAAACAGAGGGGGAAGATCAAAAATGATAAGATTCTTAGGTGGCGGATCGAGCTCTCCACCTTCGAGTATGACATCATTTACCGGCCAGGGGCCCTTAACGAATCCCCAGATGCCCTCTCACGAGGGATGTGTGCCAGCGCCACCGGGGATCGGCTACAGACCCTCCACAATGACCTCTGCCACCCAGGGGTCACGCGGCTGTTCCACTTCATAAAGTCCCGTAACTTACCCTACTCGATTGAGGAAGTTCGGTCTCTGACCAGGAACTGCCGCACTTGCGCTGAGTGCAAGCCTCGGTTCTACCACCCTGATAGAGCCCACTTAATCAAAGCTACACGGCCCTTTGAGCGGCTCAGCTTAGATTTCAAGGGCCCCCTCCCGTCCGTCGACCGCAATGTTTACTTCCTGAACATTGTGGACGAATACTCCCGGTTCCCATTCGCCTTCCCCTGCCCAGACATGACCAGCGCCACGGTCATTAAATGCCTCAACAGCCTGTTCTGCCTGTTCGGTATGCCGAGCTACATCCACACGGATAGGGGGGCGTCCTTCATGAGTGAAGAGCTACGCCAGTACATGCTGTCCAGGGGTATCGCCACGAGCCGTACCACCAGCTACAACCCCCGGGGTAACGGTCAAGTGGAGCGAGAGAACGGGACAGTATGGAAAGCAGTCACTCTAGCTCTAAGGACCAAGGGCCTCCCTATCTCCCGCTGGCAGGAAGTCCTCTCAGATGTGCTCCATTCGATACGGTCGCTATTGTGTACTGCCACTAATGCCACGCCTCATGAACGAATGTTTAGCTTCCCCTGGAAATCCACCTCAGGCGTATCCATGCCATCATGGCTCTCCACCCCGGGTCCGGTATTCGTGCGAAGGCATGTGAGGGGCCATAAGACGGACCCTCTCGTGGAGCCAGTGCACCTACTCCACGCCAACCCCCAATACGCGTATGTCCGGCACGCTGACGGAAGGGAGGACACCGTGTCAATAAAAGACGTCGCCCCAGCCGGTAACGACAACAACCACGGCAATAGCAGCAACAATGACCACAGCAACTCTTACCCACCCACTACTCTTTCATCACCCCCGGAAGAACATCGACCAACGGCACCCCCACCAACTACCCCTTCAACAACCCTGGCGGCACCCCCGGCAGAGACCCAGGAGGCCACCGGGGACACCCAGCCGACACCCGCGACACCACAACAGCCACGTCGGTCGCAGAGGACTACCAAACCCCCGAACAGACTAAATCTATAGAAGGGGTGAATGTGATGAAATATTCCATTCATCACTGCCTGTGACTGTGGTTGGTTTCAGGTTCCCCCTTACCATTGTATTGCCTGTGACTGTGGTTGGTTTCAGGTTTCTCCTCACCATTGTATTGTGTATTGGAATGTATGGAATGTGTTGTGTGTAGGGCTCCGCCCATACCTGGCCTCTATGTAAGCCAGCTCAGTCTGGCCTCACAGCCAGTACTGCAGACCTCCAGGGAAGATACCTCTCTCCACTGCGTGTTATCTTCTCAGTTAATAAAAGCCTTGTTTTGTTTCGCTAACATCGAGTCTCGGGATTATTGAGGCACATCAGGGGACTTTAAGGGTGGAGAGGCTGCAAATGGTGCGCGGCGGGCGATTTAAAAGCTGCTGGCTGCAGACTGTGAGTGGGGGGAGGGGTCCGTCGTACGCTAATGTGACACTCTTAAGGTTGCACTGAAAATCCAACCCCAGTAGAACGGCAGCGCAAAGATGGGGCAGGACCAGGAGTTTAAAATTTTTGTATTCTGTGCCCCTTACTGAAAGGGTCACTACACAGTAGCCACCGACGTCCGCTGACTGGGCTTTGGAAGCCAAAGAGATCCGATGTCGCGTCGGCAGGACCGGGAGAGAGTAACTCCGCACCGTGTCGGGGTGGATAAAGCTTTCCGTGCTCCCGCTGTCAAAAAGGCAGGTAGTGGCGCGGCCGTTTACCTTAATGTCCATCATGGACCTGGACAGTTGATGAGGGAGAGATTGGTCCAGCGTCACGGAGGCCAGCGTATGGTCGAGCGAGTCGATGTGGTCGTCAGGTGAGGCGGTGGTTGAGTCCGGGTCCCCCGTGGTTGAAGTTGGAGACGTCCGAGATGGCGGACAAAATGGCGGCGCCCATGGTCCTGATCCCCATGTGGCTGGGGGAGCCCAAGATGGCGGACAAGATGGCTGCCCCCACTGTTCGCACGCGGCGCTGCTGGCGTTAGCGGTTTTACCTTTGCAGGCGCTGACATAGTGTCCTTTCTTCCCGCAGCCGGAGCAGGTAGCCTTTCTCGCCGGGCAGCGTGCTCTGGGGTGTTTTGCCTGGCCACAAAAATAACATTTCTGTGCCTTGGACATCGCAGCAGCAGTTGAAGGTGGCGGTCCCATGACCCAAGGTTGTGGCGTCCACGTTGCGGAGCGGTTAGGGGAGAAGGTGTCCATATTCCTGTGGGCCGCGTCGAGCGAGAGCGCGAGGGACACTGCCTTTCTCAGGTCCATTTCTCCCTTTTCCAAGAGTCTCTGCTGGGAGTAGTCGGACCTTAGACCCGCAACGAAAGCATCTCGGATCAGTCCCTCCGTGTGTGCTGCGGCTGATGCTTCTTTGCAGTCGCAGTCTCGGCCGAGTATCCGTAGTGCCCGTAGGAAGGCCTCCACCGATTCCCCGGGCTGCTGTCTGCGGGATCTTAAGAGGTGCCGGGCATAGACCGTATTTACCGGGCGTGCGTATTGCCCTTTTAGCAGACCGATAGCCGCCGCGTAGGTCGTCGCGTCCTGGATTATTGTATAAACTTGGTGGCTCACCTTTGAGGCCAGGATTTCCAACTTGTTTTCGTCCAGGGTCACAGTTGAGGCTTGCAGGTCGGCCTCGAAGCAACACAGCCAATGCGCGAATTTGGTAGCCGAACCCGCCTCTTGGGGGTCTAGGTCCAGGCATGTTGGTCTGAGGGCTCGCAGCAGCTCCTGTTGCTCAGCGTTTGGTGCAGCAGTCTGCTGTTCAGCGTTTGGTGCAGCAGCCTGCTGTTCAGCGTTTGGTGCAGCAGCCTGCTGTTCAGCAAATGTCGACATTTTGTTTTTGCTAATAAAATTGATGCGCTATCAATTACTCATAAAAGACTGAGAGTTAAGAGAGTAACTAAAGGCTTTTATTAGCAAAGAACAGAGCATGCCTCTCGTGGTTGACTGGGTTCCAAGAAGGCAGGGGGCTGCAGGTCAATCACCTTTATACCTGGGCCTGTGGGTGGAGCCAGCCGAGACATGTTGAGGCATGCATAGGTACAACAGTGTGTAACAACAACAACAACAACAACAACAGTGGTTTACCACAGTCATTGCCTGGTTCACTGATGCCCATAGGGAAGGAGTCGCATATAGGCCAGATTGGCCTATATGTGACTCCAGTTCCACTACAACTTGCATTCATATAGCGCCTTTAACGTAGTAAAACGTCCCAAGGTGCTTCACAGGAGTGTTATCAAACTAAATTTGACACCGAGCCACATAAGGAGATATTAGGGCAGATTGGGCAAAGAGTTAGGTTTTTAAGGAGCATCTTTAAAGGAGGCGGAGAGGTTTAGGGAGGGAATTCCAGAGCTTAGGGCCTAGGCAACAGAAGGCATGGCCACCAATGGTTGAGCGATTATAATCGGGGGATGCACGAGAGGCCAGATTTGGAGGAGCGCTGAGATCTCGGAGGGTTGTAGGGCCGGAGGAGGTTACAGAGGTAGGAAGGGGGACGAGGCCATGGAGGGGTTTTGAAAACAAGGTTGAGAATTCCAAAGTGCTTGACTCTTAACTACCCTCTGACGTGGTCGAGCAAAGCCACTCAATTGTAGCAAACTAGTGACGGGCAATAAACGCCAGTCTTGCCAGTCATGCCCACGTCCCGAGAATTAATACATAAAGGCCTAGAAATTCAGTGGCGCCTCATTTGGGGTGCCAGCCTCGCCAGGGCGCCGGAAGTAGCGCCCCGGAAGTAGTCGCGGCCGCCTGCTGCAAATTCACTTTGAGCGCCCCAGAGGGAAGCGCGGCACTACTCGAGGCGCCCCGCATCCCTCTTGGGGCGCTGCAGCTGGAGATCACTGCGCAATGTGTCACAGCGCCACACGCTGTGGCACGGCGCGCTGCGGTACTGCAGGCCCCTCCCCTTTTAAAGGGGAGTGGCCTGCTGCAGCACGATCGACGATCGCGAGTGCCGGCAAAAGAGCCCGGCACCGAGGAGAAGTGCCGGGCTCTTGGAATGCAGTCGGCACTCCGCGGGGGCGGGGTGGGCTCAGGAGGCCGGGGACGGCGGCGCGGAGAGGTGCTGGCAGGCGGCCAGCAAAAAAAATGGCCGCCCCGCACCTCAGCGGCTCTACCACCGCAGGTAGGACCCCCTGAACCGGTCGCAAATTGCGACCGGCGTTAAAGCAGGGGGCGCTACTAAATTTCGCAATCGGGGCGGTAGCGGGGCGCCGCGCACACCGATGACGTCATCGGTAGCGGCGCAGCGCTAACGGCCGCCATTAGCGCACCGCTAAATTTAGTGGGAGCCGTGGGCAGTGGCACCCAACCCACTAAGTGCCCTCTTAAGGCACTAACGGGTGGCGCAGCCCACTGAATTTCTAGGCCTTTAAAAAGTCCACAGCCCTTATACTGTCCGTGAGTAGAAAAATTCACCTAAAAGAGGTTTGAAATGTGGAGCTCGTGACCTCTCAAGATCACTTGGTGCAAATGCCCCGTTCGCTGGACTTTCCCCTGCACCCTTCAGCTTGAATCTAGTTTGCGCCGTAACTTGCTGGAAGTGCGAGATGGTAACGGCGTGGCGATGGCAACGGGGCATGTGGGACCTTAGTGAACAAGGGGGCCAACGGTATCTCCTTAAGCAAAGCAACAGAGCAACGACGGTGAAGGAGGGTGAATTCGAGTGGGTGAATCAGGTACAGACAGAAAAATAAAGAGCTGGGAAGAAAGATTGTATTGAGAGAGAAAAAGAAACAGTGTAGGAATGTTTAGTTCCTATCAAGAGACTGAGGTCGACTCAGGCGATCAAACAAACGATGTTTAATGTAAAACTAATTGGGGGAGAAATTGGGTGAGTAGCGCCACCTGTTAGCACCTAAAGAGGCAGTCAGTGGCTGTAGCGCCACTGGCTGCGTCTCCGGCGATATTCAGTAGGGGCGCTAATGGTGGCGTTAGGCATTTGCGCTGCGCCGCCACCGATGACGTCATCGGTGTGCGCAGCGCCCCATTCGTGCCCTGTTCGCGATATTTGGTAGCGAACGTCGCAGTTGCGCCGCTCACTACCCACGCCTGGTTCACGGGGCCTTACTGTGCCGGCAGCGGCGCAAGTTAAGGTGGAGGTGCGGGGTGGCCGCTTTTTCGGCGGCCGCCTGCCGGCACCTCCGTCCCCGGCCTCCTAACCGCCCCCCCCGCGGCATTGCCGGCTGTTTCCCGAGAGCCCGGCACTGCTCCTTGGTGCCGGGCTCATTTGCCGGCACTCGCGATCGGGGATCGCGCTGTTGCAGGCACCTCCCCCTTAAAAGAGGGAGGAAGGCCTGCAGTACCGCAGCGTGCCGTGCCACAGCATGTGGCGCTGTGGCACGTTGCGCTGCGATAATCAGTTTCAGCACCCTAAGTGGGACGCGGAGCGCCTCGAGCCTCGCCCCGTCTCCCTCGAGGGGCACTGAAACTGAATTTCTGCCGATCGGTATCACACCGATCGCTGCACTAAATCCTGCGCTTAGCCGACTTTTGCGCCACTTTGGCGCCCCAACCCAATTTCTAGGCCATTGAGTTTAACAAACAGATGCAAAAGAACTACGAATACAGGTCTAGTCAGTTCGGAGGCTCCACGAGGACTGCTTGGGCGGTCCCGTGGCTGGCGTCATGACGTCATCACGTTTTTCCCGCCGGTGGGGGATCACGTGATGAATGGCGTGACGTCATCGCGTTTGCCCGTGCTCTTAAAGGGACCGCGCTCTGTACATGCAAACAGTATATACAAAGATACAGACTCAGGCTGTAGCTAACATATTGTTAAAGGGAATTATATACATTTGATCGGACTCCCTTAGTGGCTCCGCCACAACAGAAAGAATTTTTTTTTTATCTGAAATTTGAAATTTTAAAAATCTCTAAGAACAATTTCTTACATGCTAGAATGAGACACTGCCCTTTAAACTGAGATTCTGAGTGAGATTCTGAGGGGGGATTGACAGGGTAGATGCTGAGAGGATGTTTCCCCTGGATGGAGACTCTGGAACCAGGGGTCACAGTCTCAGGATAAGGGGTTGGCCATTTAGGACTGAGAGGAGGAGGAATTTCTTCACTCATGGGTTGTGAATCTTTGGAATTCTCTGCCCCAGAGGGCTGTGAATGCTGAGTCTTTGAGAATATTCAAGGCTGAGATCGATAGATTTTTGGACTCTAGGGGAATCAAGGGATATGGGGATTGGGCAGGAAAGTGAATTTGAGGTTGAAGATCAGCCATGATCTTATTGAATGGCGGAGCAGGCTCGAGGGGCCAAGTGGCCTATTCCTGCTCCTATTCCTTATGTTCTTATGTTCGAGCAGCAAGTTCTGGAGATTCCCAGCTCACGGTGTTCCTCTTAATCCCCCGAACTTGCCGGCCAATATACGGGGCGTGTGCCGTTAACATGAATGATAATCTTTCAGCAAAGATCCGGCCCATTCGGCCTTCACCCAGGGGACAACAGCATCGGGGATTCATTGTTGCTGTAAAAAAAAACTCCCTGGAGGGCAACCAACATTTATCTCCAAGGCAAAAATTATTGATTAAACGCTGAATAATGGAGACATTTAGTTAGAGCGAAGCCTCTTCATTGGAGTGGCTAGAGGAGCCGGCAGTAATCAGTGTGGCAGGGTTCAAAGAAGCTCGATTCTCGGTAACAAGCTAATTACATTGATTAGCAAATCGTATCAAAGAGACAAAGGAGCATCTCCGGAGAATCATAACTCAATTTCTGTCAGTGCTGCCAACAAGCAACTCTACTGACACTGTCTTAATTGTTGAAGTGGCAATATTGAAAAGGACTATTGAATACTAAATGGAAGCCCCTGATATGCAAATGTCAAATGAATCTAATGAGGTATGCTTAAAAAAGAACACAGTTTGATGCTTCCAACTGCCTCTGCAGAACGGAGCTTTGAGTTGTCTGTCTAACTGCGACGTTCTGGAGTTTCAAATATTTTATTTTTGAACTACAGGTGTAACTTTTGATAACCCAAAAGGTGAGAGCGTTAGTCCAGGGGAACATGCCCATTGTACACCTTGACCCCCACCACCCCACTCCCTCGGCTGTCTGCCGTGGCTCAGTGGTGCATCACTCACCTCTGAGTCGGATAGGTCGTGGGTTCGAGTCCCACTCCAGGAACTTGCGCACAAAAATCCAGGCCGACACTCCGAGTGCCAGTGCTGAGGGAGCGCCACACTGTCGGAGGTGCCGTCTTTCGGAGGAGACGTTAAACTGAGGCCCCGTCTATCTTCTCAGGTGGATGTAAAAGATCCCACGCCACTATTTTGAAGAAGAGCAGGGGAGTTCTCCCCGGTGTCCTGACCAATATTTATCCCTCAACCAACGTCACTAAAACATATTATCACAGTGCTGTTTGTGGGAGCTTGCTGTACGCAAATTGGCTGCCATGTTTCCTACATTACAACAGTGACTACACTTCAAAAGTACTTCATTGACTGTAAAGTGCTTTGGGACATCCTGAGGTCGTGAAAGGCCCTATAGAAATGCAAACCTTTCTTTCTTTGACACATTGCCTGAACTGGTACAGCACGGGTTAGATACAGAGTAAAGCTCCCTCTACACTGTCCCATCAAACACTCCCAGGGCAGGCAGAGCACAGGTTAGATACAGAGTAAAGCTCCCTCTACACTGTCCGATCAAACACTCCCAGGGCAGGCACAGCACGGGTTAGATACAGAGTAAAGCTCCCTCTACACTGTCTCATCAAACACTCCCAGGGCAGGCACAGCACGGGTTAGATACAAAGTAAAGCTCCCTCTACACTGTCCCATCAAACACTCCCAGGGCAGGTACAGCACGGGTTAGATACAGAGTAAAGCTCCCTCTACACTGTCTCATCAAACACTCCCAGGGCAGGCACAGCACGGGTTAGATACAGAGTAAAGCTCCCTCTACACTGTCCCATCAAACACTCCCAGGGCAGGTACAGCACGGGTTAGATACAGAGTAAAGCTCCCTCTACACTGTCCCAAAACCATGCCTCAGCCCCAACCCCAGTAGGGCACCTCCTACTGCTCCAGTGTGCTGGAGACATTGCCCACACCAACCATCCTTGCAGCCTAAGAGAGTAAGAATGTGAACTTACTGCCCAGTAGTCTAAACTACATGCAGTTTTGTTTACTGTCAGCTTACATTTGCCAAAAACCTGATTACGAGTCCGCCCAGATCAGGTCTCTTAGCACCTTTCCACCCAGTAGAGAGAGGAGACTCTCTCCATGAATCTGGATTGGATTGATCTGATGACAGAGCGCAGACACTCACGGGAAGACCATTATTTCCAAGTTTCACATCATCCCGACTTGGAGGTATATCCCCATTCCCTCACCGTCACCCAGTCAGTATCCTGGAATTCCCCAGTTGATTTGGTCGTGGGAACACCATCACCACACGGACTGCAGCGGTTCAAGAAGAGGGCCCACCACCACCATCTCAGGGCAACTTCGGAGGGGCAATAAATACCAACCTTGCCAGAGACGCTCAAATCTTGAGGAATTTTTTTTTAAAGAAAGACTTGCATTTATATGGCGCCTTTCACAGCCTCACAACATCCCAAAGCGCTTTACAGCCAATGGAGTACTTTTTGGAGTGTAGTCACTGCTGTAATGTGGGAAACGCGGCAGCCAATTTGCGCACAGCAAGCTCCCACAAACTGCAATGTGCTAATGACCAGATCATCTGTTTCAGTGATGTTGGTTGAGGGATAAATATTGGCCCCAGGACACCGGGGGAGAACTCCCACTGCTCTTCTTCCAATAGTGGCCGTGGGATCTTTCACGTCCACCTGAGAGAGGGCAGACGGGGCCTCGGGTTTAAGACGGACGAAAGGGCGCAACATATCTTTCAAGCGTGTTTAGGATGGTGTGGGGGGAAAAAAGCCTGTCCTTTGTGTCAAGAACAAACACATGAAGAAAGCACACTTTGTAGTGGAGGATTCCCCAGCTCTCGTAGAACTGCACCCAACACCAAGCAGGAGCTCCAGAATGGGAGGATGGAAAACAGGCCTGAGGAACGATACAAACAGGTAAGGTTATTCTGTGCGACAAGGTGGCGGGCAGATACCGGTGGGCCAGAATTTCCTGTCAAAATTACAGGAAGCTAATGGTGCTCACCCTTAAAAAGAAAGACTTGCATTTATATAGCGCCTTTCACAAACACTGGACGTCCAAAAGCACTTTACAGCCAATGAAGTACTTTTTTGAAGTGCAGTCACTGTTGGAATGTGGGAAACGCGACCGCCAATTTGCGCACAGCAAGCTCCCACAAACAGCAACGTGATAAGGACCAGGTTATCTGTTTCTAGTGAAGTTGCTGACCGAGATGAGCCATTAGCGTCACGAAAACAACAAGTCGCCATCTGGCTCACCATTGAATGACGTGAAGTCACTGTATTTGCGTGATAGATACGGACTAAACTTGTCACGGAAAGTCTTGTCCACTCAAGTCTAAGTGCCCTTTTAACAACGTGACGGGTGTGAAGTACTGCCAGTCCACCTCTCTGGCACTGAGAATTAACTGTGACAAGTGCGAAGTGTCATTCCTTCAGCTTTTAACTGTTGGAGATTTTTTAAATGTCAAATTCTTAAATTGAATTTTTTCTTACTTGTCCTTTCTGTCTTTTTTAAAAACCAGAATTATAAGAAATAGGAGCAGGAGTCGGCCATTCGGCCCCTCGAGCCTGCTTCGCCATTCAATAAGATCATGGCTGATCTTCTACCTCATCTCCACTTTCCTGCACTATCCCCATATCCCTTAATATTAAAAAATCTATCGATCTCTGTCTTGAATATACTCAACGGCCCAGAACTTCGGGTCTCCCCGGGTGAGTACGCACGGGGTACTCACCCGTAGGCCCAATGGAAGTGCCGGTTTCCTGCATGCACTGCGCATGCGCGGGAAACCGACGCTTCCGTTCCCCTTGAACGAAGGGGTTCAGAGGTCGTCTGCGTGCGCGGGAGAGGCAGCGCGTGCGCATCGAACTTCGGTTTTTTTTGCAGGTTTTCCCGGGAGGGTAAGTCTCCAGGAGTTAGACATGTAAAAAGCAGACGTAAGGCCTGCTTTTTACAAGGTAAGTGGTGAATTAATTAAAATTAAAAAAAAAAAAATTCCACAGGTTTATTATTTTTAAATACTTTAAAGAAAGTTTATTTTTAGCCCCATTAGAAAATTTAAAAAAAATTTCAAAAATTTAAGTTATTGTTTAAAACAGTTATTTCATGTAATTTATAGCTTATTTAAAAATGTGATTAAAAAATTTTTTTTTGAAGATTTAGCGATGTTTTGGGGCCCGTAGTATTTCTAAGTTTTGACAGCTCTTCCTGTCAAACTTATGAATGGGCATTTCCCTGCTCCGATTGGCTCGCCATGGCCCACGTGATCGCAGGGGACGCATCGAACTAACTGTGCCCCTGGGATACACAAGCACTGTGCGCCGGCAGTTGGAGCAGGCCCAGGATCGGAATGCCACGGGGGCCCACAGCTCACTGGCTGGCGCGCTAGGTAAGTGCAGGTCGGGGGCTTGCACCCGCGGGAAGCCCCCGACCCGAATTTCTGGGCCATTGACTGAGCCTCCACAGCCCTCTGGGGTTGAGAATTCCAAAGATTCACCACCCTCTGAGTGAAGAAATTTCTCCTCATCTCTGTCCTAAATGGCCGACCCCTTATCCTGAGACTGTGACCCCTGGTTCTAGACTCCCCAGCCAGGGGAAACATCCTCCCTGCATCTACCCTGTCAAACCCTGTAAGAATTTTGTATCTTTCAATGAGATCCCCTCTCATTCTTCTAAACTCCAGAGAATATAGGCCTAGTCTACTCAATCTCTCCTCATAGGACAATCCCCCCCGCCCAGGAACCAGTCTGGTGAACCTTCGCTGCACTCCCTCTATGGCAAGTATATCCTTCCTTAGGTAAGGAGACCAAAACTGTACACAATACTCCAGGTGTGGTCTCACCAAAGCTCTTTTCTTTTTACTCCAATCTTTCTTTCCCTCTCTTTATTTCTCTTACTGTGCCTGATTCGACATTGAATTCACCCATTCTGCTTTACACTTCCTTCTCAGTCCTTGCACTGTTCATTTCTCAATCTCTCAGCCTGATTGGTTAAGGAGTTACGCAGTTGCTTGCTTTGTTGACTCAGGTCCCAGATGCCCAGATCCCCCCTCCCCCCCCACCCTCGCTGCGCCGTTATCATCTCACACTTCCAGCAACTTTGAAAACCCTAAACATGCTTGGGCAAGTCTAACTGACAGCAGATGCTGTTCGATGGCCTGCTGCGGCAAATTATGGCACTTTGTAACAGAGGAAGTATTCAACAGCCCTTCAGATGTGATGAGCTATCTTGAATAAGGTGAACACTTGCGAGTAGGTGCTCAGTTCAGAGTTTGAAGAAGTAATTAAGGAAGTCACAAATAACAAGGCGGAGGCACAAGATTTCAGAAGATCTTCAAGGAGCGTTCCAAGAGGGTGAAGTGAGGAATGCTGCACTTGGAGCTATATGTTTTTCAAAGGTATTTAGAATGATCTTGAAAAAAATTGCCTGTCCTCTGTGTTAAGCATATAAAAAAAAGACTTGCACTTATTTGGCGCCTTTCACGACCTCCGGACGTCCCAAAGCGCTTTTACAGCCAATGAAGTACTTTCTGAAGCGCAGTCACTGTTGTAATGTGGGAAACACGGCAGCCAATTGTGCACAGCAAGCTCCCACAAACTGCAATGTGATAATAAGAACATAAGAAATCGGAGCAGGAGTCGTCCATTTGGCCCCTCGAGCCTGCTCCGCCATTCAATAAGATCATGGCTGATCTTCTACCTCATCTCCACTTTCCTGCACTATCCCCATATCCCTTGATTCCCTTAATATTCAAAAATCTATCGATCTCTGTCTTGAATATACTCAACGACTGAGCCTCCACAGCCCTCTGGGGTAAGA
This sequence comes from Somniosus microcephalus, assembly GCF_052327205.1. Taxonomy (NCBI): domain Eukaryota; kingdom Metazoa; phylum Chordata; class Chondrichthyes; order Squaliformes; family Somniosidae; genus Somniosus; species Somniosus microcephalus. Next base: position 43,162,340 of record NW_028225182.1, on the reverse strand, counting down.
GAATTCCAAAGATTCACCACCCTCTGAGTGAAGAAATTTCTCCTCATCTCAGTCCTAAATGGCTGACCCCTTATTCGGAGACTGTGACCCCTGGTTCTAGACTCCCCAGCCAGGGGAAACATCCTCCCTGCATCTACCCAGTCAAGTTCTGTAAGAACTTTGCATGTTTCAATGAGATCACCTCTCATTCTTCTAAACTCTAGAGAATATAGTCCTAGTCTACTCAATCTCTCCTCCTAGGACAATCCCCCCATCCCAGGAACCAGTCTGGTGAACCTTCGTTGCACTCCCTCTATGGCAAGTATATCCTTACTTAGGTAAGGAGAACAAAACTGTACACAATACTCCAGGTGTGGTCTCACCAGGGCCCTATATAATTGCAGTAAGACATCTTTACTCTTATACTCAAATCCTCTTGTAATAAAGGCCAACATACCATTTGTTTTCCTAATTGCTTGTTCCCAATGACCAGATCATTTGTATTTTGTATGAGTGATGTTGGTTGAGGGATAAATATTGGCCAGGACATCGAGGCGAACTCCCTTGTACAAGATCTATCTTCAGCGTTAAGTGGACAATTTAAGGTCTTAAAGTGTCAGTGTTATGGATTGGAAACTGCTGCAGATTCCTCCCTAGGTTCAGAGGCATCAGTCATTCAGATAAGAGATCTGAGGGTCTTACTCTTGTAGGAGATGACCCAGTCTGCCTCATATCAACGAGGACATAACAATAACATCCTCTTGTGATCTGGGCTGGGTATTCGTCTCCTTTTCTTCAAGCTTTCTGAGGGTTAACTGAGCAAATATTTGGTGAGATGTCCCACTAGGAATTGATAAGCTGCTATTGTAGGAATAGGCGTATTCTTAACCAAATAACTGAGGTCGACTCAGGAGAAACAATCCAACAGGTCTTTAATGAAGGATTTGACGAAGTACAGAAAACAACAAGGATCGATGCAGGAGAGCCGTGGAACAGGTCTTACCCGAACGGGGATGCCACGAGGACTGGTTCGGCAGCCCCGTGGATTGCGTCGTGACGTCATCGCGTTTTCCCGCACTTGGGGCGGTCACGTGATGTGCGTCGTGACGTCATCGCATTTACCCGCGCTTGGGGCGGTCACGTGATGCGCGACGTGATGTCATCGCGTTTGTCCGCGTCATCGCGTTTGTCCGCGTTCTTAAAGGGGCAATGCCCCGTGCATGCAAACTGTATATACACAACGTTGAAGAGAATTATGTACAGCAGGTAAGAGACATTCGGTGGTGCCGCTACACTATCATAGAATCATAGGACGGCTACAGCACGGAAGACGACAATTCGGCCCGTCGAGTCCGTGCCGGCTCTCTGCAAGAGCACCTCAGCCAGTCCCACTCCCCCGCCCTTTCCCTGTAGCCTAGCAAATTGTTGTTCTTTCAGGTACTTATCCAATTCCCTTCTAAAAGCCGTGATTGAGTCTGCCTCCACCGCCCTCTCAGGCAGTGCATTCCGGATCCTAACCACCCACTGCGTAAAAAAGTTTTTCCTCATGTCGCCTTTGGTTCTTTTGCCAATCACCTTAAATCTGTGTCCTCTGGTTCCCTGGGAGTGACGGGTTATGGGGAGCGGGCAGGGAAGTGGCTTTGAGCCCAAGATCAGCCATGATCTTATTGAATGGGGAAGCAGGCTCGAGGGCCCAAGTGGCCTATTCCTGCTCCTCTTTCTTATGTTCTTCCGCCAATGGGAACAGTTTCTCTCGATCTACTCTGTCTAGACCCCTCATGATTTTGAACACCTCTATCAAATCTCCTTTCAACCTTCTCTGCTCCAAGGAGAACAGCCCCAGCTTCTCCAGTCTATCCACATAACTGAAGTCCCTCATCCCTGGAATCATTCTCATAATCTTTTTCTGCTCCTTCTCTAGGGCCTTCACATCCTTCCTAAAGTGCGGTGCCCAGAATTGGACACAATACTCCAGTTGAGGCCGAACCAGTGCTATATTTTCCAACCAGGTGAACGTACAGACACAAGTTATAATCGACCCCAGTTCTTTCAAACAGCATAATTATCTTCATAACAACAACAACTTATATTTATATAGCACCTTTAATAAAGTAAAACATCCCAAGGTGCTTCACGGGAGCGTCATCAAACAAAATTTGACACCGCGCCACACAAGGAGATAATAGGACAGGTGACCAAAAGCTTGGTCAAAGAGGGAGGTTTCAAGAAGCGTCTTAAAGGAGGAGAGCGAGGCGGAGAGGTTTAGGGAGGGAATTCCAGAGCTCGGGGCCCAGGCAGCTGAAGGCACGGCCGCCAATGGTGGAGCGATGAAAATCGGGGATGCACAAGAGGCCAGAATTAGAGGAGCGCAGAGATCTCGGAGGGTTGTGGGGCTTGAAGAGGTTACAGAGATAGGGAGGGGGGTGAGGCCATGGAGGGATTCGAAACAAGGATGAGAATTTTAAAATCGAGGCGATGCCGGACCGGAAGCCAATGTAGGTCAGCGAGCACAGTGGGGGGGTGATGGGCGAACGGGACTTGGTGCGAGTTAGGACACGAGGCAGCAGAGTTTTGGATGAGCTCAAGTTTACGGAGGACGATATTAAATTGAGTTAGCATTCCCGCCTCTGAGTCGGAAGGCCGTGGGTTCGATCCCCGCTCCAGACAGTCACGGACAGTCGAGGGTCCGATCCCCGCTCCAGACAGTCACGGACGGTCGTGGGTTCCAGCCCCGCTCCAGACAGTCACGGACGGTTGTGGGTTAGAACCTCGCTCCAGACAGTCACGGACGGTCGTGGGTTAGAACCTCGCTCCAGACAGTCACGGACGGTCGTGGATTAGAACCTTGCTCCAGACAGTCACGGACGGTCGTGGGTTCGATCCTCGCTCCAGACAGTCAGGGACGGTCGTGGGTTCCAGCCTCGCTCCAGACAGTCACAGACGGTCGTGGGTCCGATCCCCGCTCCAGACAGTCACGGACAGTCGTGGGTTCAATCCTCACTCCAGACAGTCACGGACGGTCATGGGTTCGATCCTCACTCCAGACAGTCACGGACGGTCGTGGGTTCGATCCCCGCTCCAGACAGTCACGGACGGTCGTGGGTTCGATCCTCACTCCAGACAGTCACGGACGGTCGTGGGTCCGATCCCCGCTCCAGACAGTCACGGACAGTCGTGGGTTAGAGTCTCGCTCCAGACAGTCACGGACGGTCGTGGGTTCAATCCCCGCTCCAGACAGTCACGGACAGTCGTGGGTTCGATCCTCGCTCCAGACAGTCACGGACGGTCGTGGGTCCGATCCCCGCTCCAGACAGTCACGGACGGTCGTGGGTTAGAGTCCCGCTACAAACAGTCACGGACGGTCGTGGGTTCGATCCCCACTCCAGACAGTCACGGACGGTCGTGGGTCCGATCCCCGCTCCAGACAGTCACGGACGGTCGTGGGTTCGATCCTCGCTCCAGACAGTCACGGACGGTCGTGGGTTAGATTCTCGCTCCAGACAGTCACGGACGGTCGTGGGTTCAATCCTCGCTCCAGACAGTCACGGACGGTCGTGGGTTCGATCCTCGCTCCAGACAGTCACGGACGGTCATGGGTTCGATCCTCGCTCCAGACAGTCACGGACGGTCATGGGTTCAATCCTCGCTCCAGACAGTCACGGACGGTCGTGGGTTCGATCCTCACTCCAGACAGTCACGGACGGTCGTGGGTTCGATCCTCCCTCGAGACAGTCACAGACGGTCGTGGGTTCGAGCTTCGCTCCAGACAGTCACGGACGGTCATGGGTTCGATTCTCACTCCAGACAGTCACTGACGGTCGCGGGTTCGATCCCCACTCCAGACAGTCACGGACGGTCGTGGGTTCGATCCTCGCTCCAGACAGTCACGGACGGTCGTGGGTTCAATCCTCACTCCAGACAGTCACGGACGGTCGTGGGTTCGATCCTCACCCCAGACAGTCACGGACGGTCGTGGGCCCGATCCCCACTCCAGACAGTCACGTCTGACACAGAGAAACGGGTTGCCTCGTGGGCCGCTCAGCACAAATAGAAGAAGAAAACTGATACAAAAATAAAGAACGCACCCCATTGCCCCACGTCTGTGAGCGGAGACGAGTGCGCTGGTCTATGAATACTGAGTTGACATCCCGTGTAGGGCTTCAGCAGCAGTCTCCTGCACACTGCCACGGAGGAAAAGTTTCTTTGGAGATAACCTACAGTGTTGGCAATCCACAAAGTTAAAATTGATCCCCTGGGTATTGCTGCAAGCAAGTTAAGGAACCCGTGAGTGCGACTAAGGGAGACGCTACCGTAAAGTCAGTAATATCTCACTTTCTCACAGAAACCAAGCCCAACTCTGGTTCACGAGCAGTACCAGCATTCTGCACTAATCCGCTTTTACAATGGAGCATCTCGGCGGTGACCCTTCACAATCTAGTGGCTCTGAGGCTACCCTTTAATTATAAAAAGTACTATTGTCCTTACAATGACAACTGGAGTAAGGATCACCCTCCAAGTATAAAAACTGGCTTTGCAAATCGATGGGATTCACGGCTGAACGTGCCTCGTGTCATTGTCCATTGTCCCTTAAATGCGAAGGGTGACGAGACACAGTCAGGCATACAGACACAACGGTGCGGTGAAGACAGGCAAACTCCTCAACTCGTATCTTTCACACTTTCAATCCCAGTCTCAAAGGCACTCTGCGAGAGGGTGCTCAGCTTATTGAAGAGAAAGAAAGACTTGCATTTCTATAGCTTCTTTCACAACCTCCGGACGTGCCAAAGCGCCTTACAGCCAATGAAGTACTCTTTGAAGTGGAGTCACTGTCGTAATGTAAGAAACGCGGCAGCCAATTTTGCGCACAGCCTGTCTTGGGCCAATATTTATCCCTCAAACAACATCACTAAAAATAGATTATCTGGTCATTATCACGGTGCTGTTTGTGGGAGCTTGCTGTGCACAAATTGGATGCCGCGTTTCCCACATTACAACAGTGACCACACTTCATTGGCTGTAAAGCGCTTTGGGATGTCCTGGGGTTGTGAAAGGCTCTATATAAATGCAAGGCTTTCTTTTCTCTTTAACAAGTTGCATTTATATAGCGCCTTTAACATAGTAAAACATCCCCAAGGCCCTTCACAGGAGCATTAATCAGACAAAATTTGACACCGAGCCACATAAGGAGATATCAGGAGAGGTGAACAATAGCTTGGTCAAAGAGGTCGGTTTTAAGGAGCGGCTTGAAGGAGAGGGAGAGAGGCAGAGAGGTTTAGGGAGGGAATTCCAGAGCTTAGGGCCTCAGCAGCTGAAGGCACGGCCGCCAATGATGGCACAATGGAAATCGGGGATGTGCAGGAGGCCGGAGTCGGAGGAGCGCAGAGATCTCGGAGGGTTGTAGGGCTGGAGGAGGTTACAGAGATAGGGAGGGGCGAGGTCATCTCCAAGGGTCAGAAAGTGCTAAATGTCACTTCCATGACATAAGTAACATTACTTGGGAATGACAGCACAGAAACAGGCCATTCGGTCCAACCGTGTTGGTCTTTCTCCTCCACTCGAGCAGTATCCTAATCCCACGTGCCCGCCCTGTTTCAATATCCCTTTAGTCCTCCTTTCGTTCAACCTCCTATCTAACTATCCTTTACCGCCACCTTATATACGATGAGGTATTAGTTTGAGAATGAGAATTTAGAGATGCTCCCTTAATGCTGGTCCATGGAGCAGCAGAGTTGCAATTAGGCAATGAGAGAACTCCCCTGGTCTTCTTCAAATTGTACCATGGGATCTTTCAGGTCCACCTGAGAGGGAAGACAGAGCCCCGGTTTAACGTCTCATCTGAATGTGGGCCTCTCCGACAGTGCAGCGCTCCCTCAGTACTGCCCCTCAGACAGTGCAGTGCTCCCTCAGTACTGCCCCTCTGACAGTGCGGCGCTCCCTCAGTACTGCCCCTCCGACAGTGCGGCGCTCCCTCAGTGCTGCCCCTCCGACAGTGCGGCGCTCCCTCAGTACTGCCCCTCCGACAGTGTGGCGCTCCCTCAGTACTGCCCCTCCGACAGTGTGGCGCTCCCTCAGTACTGCCCCTCCGACAGTGCAGCGCTCCCTCAGTACTGCCCCTCCGACAGTGCGTCGCTCCCTCAGTACTGACCCTCCGACAGTGCAGCACTCCCTCAGTACTGCCTCTCCGACAGTGCAGCACTCCCTCAGTACTGCCCCTCCGACAGTGCGGTGTTCCCTCAGTACTGCCCCTCCAACAGTGCAGCGCTACCTCAGTACTGCCCCTCCGACAGTGCAGCGCTCCCTCAGTACTGCCCCTCTGACAGTGCGACGCTCCCTCAGTACTGCCCCTCCGACAGTGCGGTGCTCCCTTAGTACTGCCCCTCCAACAGTGCGGCGCTCCCTCAGTACTGCCCCTCCGACAGTGCAGCGCTCCCTCAGTACTGCCCCTCTGACAGTGCGACGCTCCCTCAATACTGCACTGGAAGTGTCGGCCTGGATGACGTGCTCAAGGAAGGCAGCCATGGCTCAGTGGGTAGCACTCTTGCCTCTGAGTCATAAAGGCTGTGGGTTCAAGTTCCACTCCCAGAGACTGGAGCACAAAAATCTAGGCTGATACTCCAGTGCAGTACCGAGGGAGCGCTGCACTGCCGGAGGAGCCGTCTTTCGGATGAGAGAGGAGTACCTCAGGACACTATGCTAGGCCCAACCATCTTCAGCTGTTTCATCAATGACCTTGTAGGAATTACCAATGGGGTTGGGGTTATTGTCTCTGGCCAGTCAGAAGCCTTTGGGCTGCTCCAGGGACCCCTGTGCGGTTTCGAATCGCTCCCCTATTCCTGGTTCTGACTGCCGGACTTATTCGGTAGTGATGTAGACAGAAAAACCGAGACTCGTGGTTGGGTGCAAAACAGACCAGTATTTATTGAAACAAAAACAAAAAAATTGAAAAGAAAGAATACAGCACACCTATGCTGAAATACAGCACTTTACTTAACACAGTACACTTATTGTCCACTAAAGCACCCTTTCGCTTAGTGCAACACCCTTTTACTTAAATACAGTACTTTTAATACAGCTACTTAGTGTCCACTACAGCACTTTTCTGCTTAGTGCAACACTGTCACTTAGATAGGGGAGGAGAAAACGGACACAACGAGGGAAAATTGACTAAAATTACACTTTTAACAAAATTCCCCTTAATTCCCACCCCTATACCTATTCTAAGTTGCCTTGTAATGGGCCAGAAAATGTATGCTCAGCAATGAACGCCTGCCCCGTGCCCTTGCGGTCTTAGATTCTTCACCACCCTGAAGATAGAGATACCCCAGTGTTTAAAAGTAACTGCTGGTATTCCACTCCCTTGGGCGGGCTCCCAAGTTGTAGAGGGCACGGAGGCGAGGCTGCACAGAGAGAGAGGCTTCCTGAGAAGCTATCTTATACCCCATTTGGAGCCGAAATCTTCCTGCCCAAATCCGGATGCACCTGGGCTAACCAAAAAGGGATCCGATGTCCCCATTAACTGTGATGGGTTTTGGATGAATCACCCATTCATTGTGATGATTTGGACGAATTACCCATTCATTGTGATGGGTTTTGAATGAAACTATCTCAGTTTGAAAAACCATGTCTATTTCCTTAAGTAAACAGCCCTTGGATGTTAGTGTAAACAAACTGATTGTCCCGTGGTCACGCCCAACCGCAATTGATTGTCAGTCTCAAGTGGTTAATCCTTTGTGTCAACATTGTAGCAGTTTAGTGTAAACAAACATCAACTGTCCTGCAGGGAGGGAAACTCCCTGAACTGCCTTTGATTGACAGTTTAACTACTCCATTGCTTCAGGGCTGTTTTTTTTTTCTAAATCCTTTGTCAGCCATCTTTGATTTTCCCTTTTCATATGCACTTTTGCCACGAGGTCAAACAGCCATCTTTGATTATCCTTTTTTCACAGACACACACAGGCTGCCTTTCAGTCCTCTTTGTCAGCCCGTGCTTTGAAGAGAGACTGTCCTTTTGTCTTCTGCCACGAGGTCTGACGGCCATTTTGATCCCTGGATTTTTAAAGGTATATTCTACCCAGGTACTCTTTAATCAAAAATCAATCTTCGGAACTGTAGGAAATTTCGAAATTATTGCAAAATCCTACAACCTTCCCTCCACCATAAGGTCAGAAATGGGGATGTTCGCTGATGACTGCGCAGTGTTCAGCACCATTCACAACTCCACAGATAATGAAGCAGTCCATGCCCGCATGCAACAAGACCTGGACGACGTTCCGGCTTGGGCTGATAAGTGGCAGGTAACATTTGCGCCACACAAGTGCCAGGCAATGACTATCTCCAACAAACGAGAGTCTAACCACTGCTCCTTGACATTCAATGGCATTACCATCGCCGAATCCCCCACCATCAACATCCTGGGAGTCACCATTGACCAGAAACTTAACTGGACCAGCCACATAAATACTGTGGCAACAAGAACACTCAGAGGCTGGGTATTCTGCAGCAAGTGTCTCACCTCCTGTCTCCCCAAAGCCGTCCCACCATCTACAAGGCACAAGTAGGATGGAATACTCTCCACTTCCCAGAACAAGTGCAGCTCCAACAACACTCAAGAAGCTCAACACCATCCAGGACAAATCAGCCCACTTGATTGGCACCCCATCCACCACCTTAAACATTCACTCCCTCCACCAATGGCGTACCGTGGCTGCAGTGTGCACCATCTACATGATGCACTGCAGCAACTCGCCAAGGCTTCTTCGGCAGCACCTCCCAAACCTGTGACCTCTACTACCTAGAAGGACAAGGGCAGCAGGTGCATGGGAACACCACCACCTCCAAGTCACACACCATCCTGACTTCATAGAATCATAGAAAGTTGCAGCATGGAAGGAGGCCATTTCGGCCCATCGTGTCCGCGCTGGCCAACAAAGAGCTATCCAGCCTAATCCCACTTCCCAGCTCTTGGTCCGTAGCCCTGCAGGTTACAGCATCCCAAGTGCACATCCAAGTACTTTTTAAATGTGGTTAGGGTTTCTGCCTCTACCACCCTTTCAGGCAGTGAGTTCCAGACCCCCACAACCCTCTGGGTGAAGACATTTCCCCTCTAAACCTTCCACCAATTACTTTCAATCTGTGCCCCCTGGTTTTTAACCCCTCTGCTAAGGGAAATAGGCCCTTTCTATCCACTTTATTTAGGCCTCTCATAATTTTATACACCTCAATAAGGTCTCCCCTCAGCCTCCTTTGTTCCAAGGAAAATAGACCCAGCCTATCCAGTCTTTCCTCGAAGCTAAGATTCTCCACTCCCGGCAACATCCTTGTAAATCTCCTCTGTACCCTCTCTAGTGCAATCACATCTTTCCTGTAATGTGGTGACCAGAACTGCACGCAGTACTCTAGCTGAGGCCTAACCATGTTTTATATAGTTGAAGCATAACCTCCTGCTCTTGTATTCTATGCCACGGCTAATAAAGACAAGCATTCCGTATGCCTTCTTAACCACCTTATCTACCTGGCCTGCTACCTTCAGGGATCTGTGGACATGCACTCCAAGGTCCCTTTATTCCTCTACACTGCTCAATGTCCTACCATTTAATGTGTATTCCCTTTCCTTGTTAGCCCTCCCAAAATGCATTACCTCACACTTCTCCGGATTGAATTCCATTTGCCACTGTTCTACCCACCTGACCAATTTATTGATATCTTCCTGCAGTCTACAGCTTCCTTCTTCAGTATCAACCACACAGCCGATTTTAGTATCATCTGCAAACTTCTAAATCATACCCCCTATATTCAAGTCAAGATCGTTGATACATACCACAAAAAGCAAGGGACCTAGTACTGAGCCCTGCGGAACCCCACTGGAAACAGCCTTCCAGTCACAAAAACACCCAACTTTCTATGATTCTATGATTCTAATCCCACTCAATTCAATTCAATTCAATTCAAATCGCTTTATTGGCATGATAAGGTACATCTTATGTTGCCAAAGCATCGAAAAACATTTATGGTTGAACACATAAACGCAGATCTATTCATACAGTGTATAAACAGATATATCCCTGAGTGTATAAATATACATTCGTATAATTTGTATATACTCTTTTCTTAGGTTTACTGGTTGTCCCTCTGTTTATGGCAAGCTGTAACATAGTGTGCCGCTAAGGTTACACAGTTTCTCTGTTCTCCTAGTAGGTATGGGAGTTTTTGGTCGTCATTCAAATTTCTGAATTCAGGGCATATTTGTGAGAATTTTTGGTAGAAATTCTCTCTGATGCCCTGATATTTTCCACAAGCTGTGAGGAAGTGCATCTCTGTCTCCACCACTCCCTGACTGCAGTGAGAGCATATCCTGTCCTCTATTGGCAGCCGGGTCTGTCTGTGTCTGCCTTTTTCGATCGCCAGGCTAAGTTCACTAAGTCTGTACCTTGTGAAGGTTTTTCTCAGTTTGCTATCCTTTACCCCTCACTACCCACGCCCTTTAATATCCCATGCAGTCTAATCCTGAAGGAATAATTATTAGTACTAGCCCCTTTAGGCTTACCCCGGATCACGCGTATTTCTCAGATGTTCACTTTCAACTAAAGTTGAGGTAGCCGAATCCTAAAGATGCTTAATTGGGTCTAAAGGTCCGGGCTATCTCTCCCTAAAGGAAAGGAACCCACCCAGCCTAATCTCACTCTCCCCCTCACTCCCCGTACCCTTTAATATCCCATTCAGTCTAATCCCACACTCTCGCTCTCTGCACCTACGCTTTAATATCTCACCCAGTCTAATTCTACTCTCCCCCTCACTCCCCATACCCATTAATAACCAACCCAGTCTAATCCCACTCTCCCCAAACTCCCCATACCCTTTAATATCCCACCCAGTCTAATCCCACTCTCCCCCTCACTCCCCATACCCATTAATAACCAACCCAGTCTAATCCCACTCTCCCCCTCACTCCCCATACCCTTTAATATCCCACCCAGTCTAGTCCCACTCTCCCCCTCACTCCCCATACCCTTTAATATCCCACACAGTCTAATCCCACTCCCCTGCTCACTCCCCGTACCCTTTAATATCCCATCCAGTCTAATCCCACTCTCCCGCTCACTCCCCATACCCTTTAATATCCCACCCAGTCTAATCCCACTCTCCCGCTCACTCCCCATACCCTTTAATATCCCACCCAGTCTAATCCCACTCTCCCGCTCACTCCCCATACCCTTTAATATCCCACCCAGTCTAGTCCCACTCTCCCCATACCCTTTAATATCCCACACAGTCTAATCCCACTCCCCTGCTCACTCCCCGTACCCTTTAATATCCCACCCAGTCTAGTCCCACTCTCCCGCTCACTCCCCATACCCTTTAATATCCCACACAGTCTAATCCCACTCCCCTGCTCACTCCCCGTACCCTTTAATATCCCATCCAGTCTAATCCCACTCTCCCGCTCACTCCCCATACCCTTTAATATCCCATCCAGTCTAATCCCACTCTCCCGCTCACTCCCCATACCCTTTAATATCCCACCCAGTCTAATCCCACTCTCCCCCTCGCTCCCCATACCCTTTACTATCCCACCCAGTCTAATCCCACTCTCCCGCTCACTCCCCATACCCTAAATATCCCACCCAGTCTAATCCCACTCTCCCCCTCACTCCCCATACCCATTAATAACCCAACCAGTCTAATCCCACTCTCCCCCTCACTCCCCATACCATTAATAACCCAACTCAGTCTAATCCCACTCTCCCCCGCACTCCCCATACCATTAATAACCAACCCAGTCTAATCAAACTCTCCCACTCACTCCCCATACCCTTTAATATCCCACCCAGTCTAATCAAACTCTCCCACTCACTCCCCATATCCTTTAATATCCCAACCAATCTAATCCCACTCTCCCCCTCATTCCCCATACCCTTTAATATCCCACCCAGTCTAATCCCACTCTCCCCCTCACTCCCCATACCCTTTAATATCCCACCCAGTCTAATCCCACTCTCCCCCTCACTCCCCATACCCTTTAATATCCCACCCAGTCTAATCCCACTCTCCCCCTCACTCCCCATACCCTTTAATATCCCAACCAGTCCCTTTGTTCCTCTACGCTACTCAGTGTCCTACCATTTAATGTGTATTCCCTTTCCTTGTTAGCCCTCCCAAAATGCATTACCTCACACTTCTCCGGATTGAATTCCATTTGCCACTGTTCTGTCCACCTGACCAATTTATTGATATCTTCCTGCAGTCGACAGCTTCCTTCTTCAGTATCAACCACACAGCCGATTTTAGTATCATCTGCAAACTTCTAAATCATACCCCCTATATTCAAGTCAAGATCGTTGATATATACCACAAAAAGCAAGGGACCTAGTATTGAGCCCTGCGGAACCCCACTGGAAACAGCCTTCCAGTCACAAAAACACCATCAACCATTACCCTCTGCTTCCTGTCTCTGAGCCAGTTTTGAGTCCAACGTGACACTTTGCCCTGGATCCCATGGGCTTTTAACTTCGTGATCAGTCTGCCATGTGGAACTTTATCAAAAGCCTTGCTAAAGTCCATATACACTACATCAAACGCACTACCCTCATCGACCCTCCTTGTTACCTCCTCAAAAAATTCAATTAAGTTTGTCAGACACGACCTTCCCTTAACAAATCCATGCTGACTATCCTTGATTAATCCGTGTCTTTCTAAATGAAGATTTATCCTGTCCTTCAGAATTCTTTCCAATAATTTTCCCACAAACGAGGTTAGGCTGACTGGCCTGTAATTACTCGGTCCATCCTTTTCTCCCTTTTTAAACAAGGGTACCACATTAGCAGTCCTCCAGTCCTCCAGTACCACACCTGAAGCCAGAGAGGATTGAAAAATGATGGTCAGGGCCTCTGCAATTTCCTCTTTTGCTTCGCTTAACAGCCTGGGATACATTTCATCCGGGCCTGGGGATTTATCCACTTTTAAAGCTGCTAAACCCCTTAATACTTCCTCTCTCACTATGTTTATTTCATCTAATATTTCACACTCCTCCCCACTGATAGCAATGTCTGCTTTTCCCCTCTCCTTTGTGAAAACCGACGCGAAGTATTCATTAAGAACCCTACCGACGTCTCCCGCCACCACACACAGATTACCCTCATGATCTCTAATAGGCCCTACCCTTTCTTTAGTTATCCTCTTACTCTTAATATATGTATAAAACATCTTTGGAAGTATATCACCATTCCTTCATTGTCGCTGGGTCAAAATCCTGGAACTCCCTCCCTAACAGCACTGTGGGAGTACCTTCACCACACGGACTGCAGCGGTTCAAGAAGGCGGCTCACCACCACCTTCTCAAGGGCAATTAGGGATGGACAATAAATGCTGGCCTTGCCACATCCCATGAACGAATTTTAAAAAAAGTCTGCAAGATGGAGTCTGTAAGATGTAACCTGTTGAACTTGTTTCAATGAGGCTAGTTTCTCATTTATCATTCAGTGCTGGAAGACAAAGAACACTAGATGATAAAGAGCCCTTACAATAACCTAATATAGGAGCACAGCGCATTTCACGTTTATCTTCACAGGACAAGCACCCCTTGTGCATTTGTTGAGGTATAAACTTGATCAATTCCAACTGATTGCACGTCTTAATTGCTCGTCAACATTAAGGTGTTGTGTCAAGATAGAGGCCGCAGGACGTCGCAAAGCGCTTTAACAGCCAATGGAGTACTTTCGAAGTGCAGTCACTGTTGTAATGTAGGAAACACGGCGGTCAATTTGCGCACAGCAAGCTCCCACAAAAAGCAATAAGATAATGAAGAGATAATCTGGTGTTTTTTTTTAGTGAAGTTGGTTGAGGGATAAATATTGGCCCCAGGGCACCGGGGAGAACTCTACTGTGAAATAGTGGCCTGGGGGATCTTTTACACCCACCTGAGAGAGCAGACCGGGCCTTGGTTTAACGTCTCATCCGAAAGGCGGCACCTCCGACAGTGCAGCACTGGGAGTGTCAGCCTCGATTTTTATGCTCAAGTCTCTGGAGTGGCACTTAAACCCACGACCTTCTGACTCAGAGGCGAGAGAGAGTGCTGCCCACTGAGCCACAGCTGACAGCCAGTAGTTGAGACATACAGTGATTGTGGATTGGCAATAGTTACATAGCCTTACTCTCACACACACACATGCACGCACGCTTCTAAAGGGCCCTTGATGTTTAGCGTCCAAAAATACATCTCATTACCATTAACGAATTAACGGCCATAATGATTGGGTACCCTTTGATCATTAACAGAAACACTTCACTTCACAGGCTCAATTACTCTGATGTGGAGATGCCGGTGTTGGACTGGGGTGTGTTGAGTCTGTGTTTACAAATGCAGTTATACTGAATAACAGGACACAGACTACAGAAGTAAGTAAACAGGTCTTTCGTCAGGGCGGAACTGAGGTACACTTTGCTCCGCAGGGTTTATATACCGGTGTGGTCACCACCGGTACTACAATGTACAGGAGCCATCAAAAAGTAGTCCATCACCTTAAGGTATCCTCTTAAGGTAGTACAGGTTACATACACTACAGGGTGGACAAATGTGAGAAGTCACACAACACCAGGTCATAGTCCAACAGCTTTATTTGAAATCACAAGCTTTCGGAGCGCTGCTCCTTTGTCAGGTGAAGTGAAGAGATGCATATAGGCACAGCATATAGTCAGAGAACACTGCATCTGCATCTCTTCACTTCACCTGGTGAAGGAGCAGCGCTCCGAAAGCTTGTGATTTCAAATAAAGCTGTTGGACTATAACCTGGTGTTGTGCGACTTCGCAATTACTCTGAGTTGAGTAGGCAAAGGATCCCAGTATGGGCTCCCACTTATAGCAAGCCCATCTCTGGTGTCAGCTGTGGCTCAGTGGGTCGCTCTCTCATCTCTGAGTCAGAAGGTTGTGGGTTCAAATCCCACTCCAGAGATTCGAGCACAAAAATCCAGGCTGACACTCCCAGAGTGCTGCACTGTCGGAGGTGCCGTCTTTCGGATGAGGCGTTAACCCGAGGCCCCGTCTGCTCTCTCCAGTGGACCCGAAAGATCCCACGGTTCTATTTCGCAGAAGAGCGGGGGAGTTATCCCCGGTATAACAACAGAAAATGCTGGAAAAACGCAGCAGCCCAGGCAACATCCGTGGAGAGAAAATAGAGTCGACGTTTCGGGTCAAAACCCTTTTTCAAAACTGGAAAGGAAATGAAATAGATCGAAAGGCAGGGCTGGGAGAGAACAAGAGAAGTAAAGAGACATTAAGAGGTATTCAAAACCAGACGAGATGGGGATAGGACTAGTGGAGACAAAAGACGGCTCTAGATTAGGTGTGAAATGTTCTGGCAGAATGGGAGACAGCTGCCATGTAGGAGAGAGAAAAAAAAGGAAAGGGGGGGGGGGAAGGGAAAAACCAAAACAAAGATGTGGATAAAATATAAGCAAAAATGTAATGGGGGCCGAGGTTATGATCTGAAATTGTTGAACTCAATATTGAGTCCGGAAGGCTGTAAAGTGCCTAATCGGAAGATGAGGTGCTGTTCCTCGAGTTTACGTTGAGCTTCCATGGAACAATGCAAGAGCCCGAGTACAGTGAGGTCTGAGTGGGAATGGGGCGGTGAATTAAAGTGACAGGCGACCGGAAGCTCGGGGTCCCCCTTGCGGACTGAACGGAGGTGTTCCGCAAAGTGGTCACCCAATCTGCGTGTTTTACTACATTGTGAAGCCAATCTGGCAGAACAGCAGCAACCTCGGCCGGGGCCACCTGAATTTCTGTGATCACATAAGCGTTACTCCTTAATACAAGTCACCTTCTCTCTACACTTTTCCCATCCTTGTTGACGTCCTGACTCGGGGCCTCAGCCCTTCGCCCAGTGTCCTGGGCCAATATTTATCCCACCTTCAACATCACTAAAACAGACTATTTGGTCAATTAGCTTATCGCTGTTTGTGGGAGCTTGCTGTGTGCAAATTGGCGGCCGTGTTTGTAGTGTATGTACCCGTCTACCTTTAAGAGAACTATTGTATGTAACCGTTCACCTTTAAGAGAACTATTTTAGGTGTGGCACTACTTTGTTTGGCTTCTGTATACTGTAATACCGACGGTGACCACACCAGTATATAAGTGTTGTGTCAGGATTTATTGGGCAGATTCGCCCTGACCTTCGAATAGTAAAGTCCTGTTTTAAGTTACTCTTGGAGTCTGTGTATTAATTAACTAAACAACCCACAGACTTTACAGTGGCGACGAGTCCGATCGTACCCTGCGGCAACAATACTTCCGAAGCAGTTAACGAGCGTCGAGAAGAGGCAGCCGCCCTCGTCGTTCTGCTGGAAGAAAACCCGAGGCTGCAGAACTAGAAAGGAGGAAGAATTTAGAGACAAAGACTTCCATCAGCAACAGGCACTGACTGTCCCTTCTGCCACGGTGAGGAGTGAGCCGATCAGCACGAGAAGCAAGGCGGCCATGGTGACTGTGAGTAAGGGAAAAGTAAAAAGAATAACCGGAGGATAAGGGCGGTGCACTCGACCACGGTCGAGGGGGAAAGGAGCCGGACAGAAGTCGGGTCCAGAGGCGCTGAGACTGGGGCAGCGTGGAGCAAGGAAGCCGCGGTACAGACAGGCTGGGGGACGCAACGGCGTCGTGAGACAGCTAGACCGCGACCGGCGAAAAAGGCCGGGAATGTAGGCGCGGGAAGAGATAAACTCAGCCGCAGCCGGGGAGGGAAGCACCGGACTGCGAGAGGGCTGGGAGGCGCGATTGGGAGCCGAGCGAGCGGGAGAGAGACAGAGCCCGAGCAAGGGAGACTGAGCGAGAGCCAGTCCAGCGGCTGAAACTGTTCTCCGTCAACGGGGTGTACCCAGCGCCGGTAGAGCCGAGCGAGCGGGAGAGAGACAGAGCCCGAGCAAGGGGAACTGAGCGAGAGCCAGCCCAGCGGCTGAAACTGTTCGCCGTCAACGGGGTGTACCCAGCACCGGTTGCCCTGCCGAGAAAAGGGAAAGCACTGAAGCCGACGCGCAGGCTGTGAACCTGAAAGCCAGCGGCCGTCGCCCGTGGGGAAAGCGTACCCCTCCCGCCAGGGAAGAAACGCGGGAAGCCGCCATTAGGCGGGGAAGAAGACAGAAGCGGGAAACTGCCATTGAAGTAGGCGGGGAGAGAAGATAAGCACGGGAAACCGCCATTTTTGCGGGAACCGCCATCTTGGAAAAAAAAAAAAATTTTTAAAGAAATAATTCGTGGTGTTTATCAGGAAGAGAGGAAGATGCCTAAGCGTGGTAACATCAACGATTTTAATTCCGAGGTAGAAGACTGGGCCACGTATGTGGAACGCATTGAGATCTATTGTGAGGCCAATAAAATAGAAGAAGATGACAAAGCTATAACCTTGCTAAACTCGATGGGCGCGAAGACATACGGGCTCTTGAAGCATCTACTATCACCGGCTAAACCGGCGGATCAGACTTTCGATGATATTGTGGCTGTTCTGAAGGATCACTTGAACCCCACACCGTTGATGTTGGCGGAACGATTCAAATTCTATGCGAGAACGCAACGGAAAGACGAAAGCAACGCAGAATACTTGGTCGAACTGTGTAGACTAGCGAAATACTGCCAGTTTGGAGGGAATCTGACAGAGGCATTGCGAGACAAGTTCGTGTGCGGATTGGCAAAGGAAGGAACGCAAAAGTGACTACTCGAAGAGTACGACCTTACACTTGACAGGGCTGTCCTTATTGCAGCATCGCACGAAGCCGCAGCGAAGGGAACTGCGGAAATGCAGCTAAAGACAGCGGCACTCAGTGTGGATCAAATTACCTCGACAACAACAAAATGCTATCGTTGTGGGAAGACAACACACGACCAGAACCAATGCTGGTTTAAGAACCAGGAATGTAGGAAATGTGGCAAACTGGGTCACATAGCTAAGGTATGCCGGTCAGGGAAGAAGACCAACAACCAAAGGACCAACAACCAAAGGAAGCCATCACAGGAAAAGTACAACAAGGTAGCTGAGAAGAGTTCAGACGAACAGAATTCGGACTCAGACCCAAACGGCCAGGAGCTGGGTAGTCTGAGAATTCACAATGTGAGTAAGGAAGCTGACCTACAAACTATCTGGGTCATGCTAAAAATAGCTGGAGTCCAAGTGAAAATGGAGTTGGACACTGGATCAGCTCTATCAGTCATAAATCGAAGGGATTACCACCAGCTATTCTCACATATACCCTTAAGAGATACCAAGTTCGTATTGCAGACATACACGGGGCATAAAGTATACCCCATGGGAAAGATAAGAGTCAAGGTGAGAGATAGGGGTAAAGAACACCCAAGAATGAACTTATATGTACTACCTGAGGGAGGACCACCACTTCTAGGACGGGAGTGGATCAAGAAAATAGATATGGAATGGCACTATCTAAAAGCCATAACGAGTGAGGACTCGGTGCAGACAATCAGCTCAGATTCTGAATCGGATGACGATAAGACCAACCCAAATGTGAAAGACAAGGCTAAAATGGACTTGCCGACTAAGGTTGGAAAAACGAAGGCATGCAGAAAGGCTTATGCTCCAGAGAAGAACAAAGTTTCAGAACAGATCTCCACCGAACAACGACAACATAGTTTGACAGAGAATTCTGAGTCTGTTCAGTTTAAGGACATATCCATGACGGAAGAACACCGAGCTCGGACTCAACTTTATTTCAAATTACGACAACAATTAGAACAATTGAGTTACCGTCTCGTACAAGAGATGAAAACAATGAAAAAGTTCTATGACACCGAATGGGAGAATCTGGAAAGACAACAGAAGCAGCTAGCTCAAGCAGAGAGCGACCATAGAGCCATCGTGACCAATCACCGATCACATCTCCCTTATGATGTTCAGGAGTTAGATTATTTGCAGAAAGAAGCAAATGAAGAGGAATCTTCAGGAAGCCAGGATTTTATTCCAGTTCTTCTCTACGACTCCTTACAAGCAGAGTTTGAGAAGTTGAAGGAACAGTATGAGCAGGCCCAGGCTACAATCCTGGAAGGGGTTAACTCGGCAACCTCCGAAAAGCTAGTTTCAGTGGAAGCATATGAGCAACTAAAGGTTGAACATGAGCAAGAAGTCCAAAGGCTGCAGGAAATTCTTGATGAGCTCAAGGCCAAGACAGACTCATCGGTAGAAGTTCCATCCATAGATGAGAAATTAGAGGTGAAAGACATGGCAGAACATGAAAGTCAAGATGTCCAAGAACTCATAAAAATATTGAAGGAAACCCAAGACAAATATGAGGCGGCAATGACCGAGGTTCAACAACTTGAAGAACAGATTCAACTGGGAATTCTTTCAGTAAAAGAAAAGACAACTGTAAGAAACACAGAGACTGTAAGAATGGCCCCTGAACATGAGCTAGAGAGCATCAAGGCGCAACTTCTCCGAGCGCTTAAAGCCAAAGTACAAGAGAAAAAAAAGGTGAAAGCATTGGAGGAAAAGGTGGATGAAATGGAGAAGACTCTGATCCACAGGGTCCCCGTGGAAGAGTTAACGGTCAGCCAACTCCTTCATATGCTGAGAGACAAGACTCTGCAATGGGAACCATTTGAACACGAGCTTCAATCTTCAAAGGGAAGGGGTTCGGAGCTCTCAAAAGTTTGGGGAATAGTTGAGGTTGCAACACAGATTTTACGGGGCTGCCGAAAGTACGCTGAATCACGTCAATGTGAACTACAGAATGTTGAAACAGCTGCTCCAGTAGAAGGATTGAATAGCCCGATCAATCAATCCCCGATGGAAGGGGAAGTATTGGAATCACAAATGAGGTCATTAGTGAAGGATTGGCAGGAAACCCAGGAAGAGCGGGATGAATATGAACGCATGAAGAAGTCTCTTCAGGAAAGATGTCTAGGGAGGGAACAACAATCGGCTAACGTCCAGTTGGGTAAGGAAGAAGTAGCAGGCCCTCTCGCTAGACTAGCTCAGGACGACACCGAATATTACCATGACCTGTTGAGTGACACGGAATATTACGATGACTTGGTCTGCCCAGCTTGTGATGAAAACTCCCAAAGTGCAGAAATCAGGATGAAGCACTTAAAGTCTAAGGAACATAGGGAGATGGTGGCGCTACAGCTGGCAGCGGATAAGGGAGCCCCGAGAGTCTCCAAGAAGCAGAAAAGAAAAAGACGAAGCAGAAGACGATAACCATCTAAATCATTATCACTTCTATCAGATCATGCACGTGGGCCCTACGAAGGGGGCCAAATCAGTTGGAAAGTAGGAAAAATTACCAAGGCAGTCCAGCTGTTTGTAAAAGTCAGCACTGCTGGTTCAGCAGGACGGAAGTTCAAGCTGTTAAGCCAAGGGAAAGACTATTGGATGAGTCACGCTAGAAATGGGAACCGGCTACACCAGAGATGTTGTTCGGACTGAATCTGTGAACTGTTCCCGCAGAGACTGAATCTGTGAACTGTTTCCCGCAGAGACTATATCTGTGAATTGTTTTACATGAAGTTGATTATATGTTATGTTAATGGGGAATAAGTATGTTGTAAGCTAAAAAGGGAGGATTGTAGTGTATGTACCCGTCTACCTTTAAGAGAACTATTGTATGTAACCGTTCACCTTTAAGAGAACTATTTTAGGTGTGGCACTACTTTGTTTGGCTTCTGTATACTGTAATACCGACGGTGACCACACCAGTATATAAGTGTTGTGTCAGGATTTATTGGGCAGATTCGCCCTGACCTTCGAATAGTAAAGTCCTGTTTTAAGTTACTCTTGGAGTCTGTGTATTAATTAACTGAACAACCCACAGACTTTACAGTGTTTCCTAAATTACAACAGATATTACACTTCGAAAAGTGCTTTTTTTTAAATTCGTTTATGGGATGCATGGACAGGACATACCCAGGGATGGTGATGGAGGAGTTTGGGACATTGGCTGGAAGGTAATGATTCTGTGAGTATGACTATGTCAGGCTGTTGCTTGACTAGTCTGTGGGACAGCTCTCCCAATTTTGGCACAAGTCCCCAGATGTTGGTGAGGAGGACTTTGCAGGGTCATTGGCTGTAAAGCATTTTGGGACGTCCTGAGGTTGTGAAAGGCGTTATACAAATGCAAGTTCTTTCTTTCCATTAATTGTGTTTCCCTCAAATGAATAAAGTTGTGGAGAAGTCCACAGGTCAGAGGAGAGGGACTGCAGCTGGTTCTGATTGGGTCCTTTGGCATCAGCCATTCAGGACCCCAATCTTGCGACAGCTCCATAGCCGATTTTTTGAGGATGTAGCTGGTAGAATAGATAAGGGAGAACCAGTGGATGTGGTGTACTTGGACTTTCAGAAGGCTTTCGATAAGGTCCCACATAAGAGATTAGCGTGTAAAGTTAAATCACGTGGGATTGGGGGCAAGGTACTGACGTGGATAGAGAAATGGTTGGCAGACAGGAAGCAGAGTTGGAATAAACGGCTCTTTTTCCGAGTGGCAGGCAGTGACTAGTGGGGTACCGCAGGGATCGGTGCTAGGACCCCAGCCATTCACAATATATATTAATGATCTAGACGAGGGAACTAGATGTAATATCTCCAAGTTTGCAGACGACACAAAGCTGGGTGGGCGTGTGTGCTGTGAGGAGGATGCTGAGAAACTCCAGTACGATTTGGACAGGATGGGCGATTGGGCAGATGCGTGGCAGATGCAATATAACGTGGATAAATGTGAGGTTATCCACTTTGGTGGCAAAAACAGGAAGGCAGATTATTATCTGAACGGCAATAGATTGGGAGAAGGGGAAGTGCATCGAGACCTGGGCGTCCTTGTGCACCAGTCGCTGAAGGTAAGCATGCAGGTGCAGCAGGTGGTTAAGAAAGCAAATGGTATGTTGGCCTTCATAGCGAGAGGATTCGAGTACAGGAACAAGGATGTCTTGCTGCAGTTGTACAGGGCCTTGGTGAGACCACACCTTGAATATTGTGTGCAGTTTTGGTCGCCTTATCTGAGGAAGGATGTTCTTGCCATGGAGGGAGTGCAGCGAAGATTCACCAGACTGATACCTGGGATGGCAGTAATGACGTATGAGGAGAGATTGGGTCGATTGGACTTATACTCGCTGGTATTTAGAAGAATGAGAGGGGATCTCATTGAAACTTATAAAATTCTAACAGGACTAGACAGACTAGATGCAGGAAGGATGTTCCCGATGGCGGGGGAGTCCAAAAAAGGGGATCAGGACTGCCAAAAGGAAACAGACACTGCGGATAGAGGATCATTTCCACAACAACTCGGACCCCCGGCGCATGTGGCAAGGCATCCAGTCCATCACTGACTACAAAGGGCAAAAACACCAGCCCCCCGGTTAGCGATGCCTCCCTTCCGGAGGAGCTTAACAACTTCTACGCTCGCTTCGACAGGGACAACAGGGAGCCGGCTACCAAAGCCTTGCCACCCCCGGAAGACCAGGTGCTCACTCTGTCGACCTCCAACGTAAGGGGTGTTCTACGCGGAGTGAACACACGAAAGGCTGCTGGACCGGATAGCATCCCTGGACGGGTACTCAAGGAATGTGATCAGCTGGCTGATGTCTTCACCGCCATCTTCAATCCGTCATTGGCCCAGGCAGTAGTCCCTACATGCTTCAAGACCGCTACCATTATTCCTGTGCCAAAACAAACGGCTGTGACGTGCCTGAACGACTATCGACCTGTCGCACTCACACCCATCATAATGAAGTGTTTCGAGCGACTGGTCCTGGCTCACATCAAAGCCAGTGTTCCCGCCTCTCTTGACCAACACCAGTTTGCCTATCGTGCAAACAGATCAACGGAGGATGCAATCACAACTGCTCTACACTCGGCACTGAATCACTTAGATGGTAAGGAGACCTACATCAGAATGCTGTTCATAGACTACAGCTCAGCATTCAACACTATCGTCCCCAACAAGCTGGCCACCAAACTCCAAACTCTTGGCCTGAACACTTCGCTCTGCAACTGGACCCTGGACTTCCTAACAAACAGACCCCAGTCTGTCAAATTAGGTAATCACACCTTCCCCACCCCCCCGACACTGAACACAGGGGCCCCACAAGGATGTGTGCTGAGCCCCCTCCTCTACTACCTCTTCACCCACGACTGTGTGGCTGTTCATGGTTCCAACACCATCATCAAGTTTGCGGATGATACCACGGTAGTAGGCAAGATCACCAACAACGATGAGTCAGCCTACAGGAAGGAGGTCCAGCATCTCGTGAAGTGGTGCGCCAATAACAACCTGGCCCTTAACATCAAGAAAACCAAAGAAATCATTGGACTTCCTGAAGTCCACAAAGGCAGAAGTCACACCCCCATCCACATCAATGGGGCTGTGGTGGAAAGGGTGGACAGCTTTAAGTTCCTCGGAGTCCACATCACGGAAGACCTCTCCTGGTCCCTCAATACCTCCTCTCTGGTGAAGAAGGCCCAGCAGCGCCTATATTTCCTAAGGAGGCTGAAGGGATGTAACCTGTCACCCCTGATCCTCTCTAACTTTTACCGCTGCACAATAGAGAGCATCCTGACAAACTGTATCACAGTATGGTATGGCAGCAGTAGCTCCTATGACCGGAAAGCCCTGCAGCGGGTAGTCAAAACTGCCCAACGCATTACCGGCACCCGGCTACCGACCATAGAGCACATATACCAGAAACGCTGTTTACGGAGGTCACGGTCCATCATCAAAGACCCTACCCACCCCAGCCACAGTCTGTTCGCCCTCCTGCCATCTGGGAAACGCTACAGATGCATTCGCACCCGTACGACCAGATTTAGGAACAGCTTCTTTCCCAGGGCTGTCATCCTACTGAACTCCACAAATAAACTCTAAAGCCTGCACATCTGCCAATGCACTTTATTATGGTTATGTTTATGTTAATATACTACAAGCCAAATGTATGTTGAATGTTTAAATGTCTTAATCTAAATGTACACTCTCGGGAGCCGCAAGCCTACATTTCGTTGTACTGCACTTGTGCACTAACAATGACAATAAAAAGTTGATTTGATTTGAACCAGGGGTCACAGTCTAAGGATAAGGGGTAAGCCATTTAGGACTGAGATGAGGAGGAATTTCTCCCAGAGAGTGGTGAACCTGTGGAATTCTCTACCACAGAAGGCAGTGGAGACCATTTCATTAAATATATTCAAGAAGGAGTTGGATATATTTCTTAAGGCTAAAGGGATCAAGGGGTATGGGGAGAAAGCAGGGACAGGGTACTGAGTTTGGATGATCAGCCATGATCTCATCGAATGGCGGAGCAGGCTCGAGGGGCCGAATGGCCTACTCCTATCTTCTATGTTTCTATGTTTCTATGATTAACTGCGGCGATGAACTCCAAGCGTCAGGAGCAGTGACATTCAAGCGTAACAAACCTGTCACCGGAATTAGCCCAGCGTGTCTCAGGAATTAACCGCGAGACCTCGAGATGACGGCACATTTTGGTTCCGTTGAGAAACGCGGGCAAAGGGCCGAGGCCCCTAGTCCAGGAAGCCAGCAAGGATGGGAGGAGTGAGGAGAGAAGCTGACTTGTACCAGGGAGTAACGCTTATGTGATCCCAGAAATCCTGGCGGACCCGGCCGGGTTTGCTGCTGTTCTGCCAGATTGGCTGCCCAATGTAGTAAAAAAGCCCCATGGCGCTTCACAGGAGCGATTATCAAACGAAATTTGACACCGAGACACATAAGGAGATATTAGGACAGGTGACCAAAAGCTTGGTCAAAGCGGGAGGTTTTAAGGAGCGCCTTAAAAGGAGGAGAGAGAGGCGGAGAGGTTTAGGGAGCGAACATGGCTCCTTTCACAGCCTCAGGGCATCCAAAACGCAGCCACTATCGCAACGCAGCCATTTTACGCAGAGCAAGATCCCGCACTTCAAAAAAGTACTTTTTTTATTTATTCGTTTATGGGATGTATGGACAGGACATACCCAGGGATGGTGATGGAGGAGTTTGGGACATTGGCTGGAAGGTAATGATTCTGTGAGTATGGCTATGTCAGGCTGTTGCTCGACTAGTCTGTGGGCCAGCTTGCCCAATTGGGGCCCTGAATGACTGATGCCAAAGGACCCTATCAGAGCCGGCTGCCGTCCCACTCCTCTGACCCGTGGACTTCTCCACGACTTTATTCATCCGAGGGAAACACATCAATGGAAAGAAAGAACAGCCATGAGATGAACGATTGGCCTGTCATCGGTTTTTCGGTGGTGCCGGTTGAGGGGAGAATGTTGGCCTTCCCTGCTTGTCTTCGAAAAAAGTGCCACGGGACCTCCAACAGACAGGCCCCCCCCCCCGGATTGAAGTCTTATGCGAAAGACGGCACCTCCGACAGTGCAGCGCTCCCTCGGCACTGCATTGCAACTGAAGGGTCAGCCTTAGATTTGTGAGGACGTGGGCGAGCGGTTGAGGCACAGGTCATGTCAATGTCCCAAGATTAGATTGGACAAGTGGGAAACGGGGTTGAAGGGCTATGGAAACAAAGAGCGGGTAAATGCAGTTGGATCCACGTGCTTGAATGGAAGGTAAACACTGACATGGACTGATTGGGCCGAATGGCCTGGTTTCCGTGCTGCAATAGTGTCTTGCTAGGCCACTTCAGAGGCAAGTTAAGAGTCAACCACATTGGTGTGGAACTGGAGTCACATATGGGCCAGACTGGGTAAGGATGACAGGTTGCCTTCTTCTTAAGGTGGCATTACCAGTTGAGTTTTTACAACAATCCGACAGATTCACAGTCCTTTTTACTGAGACGGACTTTTTTTTAAATTCACTTATGGGATCTGGGTGTCGCTGACAAGGCCGGCATTTATTGCCCATCCCTAATCGCCCTCGAGAAGGTGGTGGTGAGCCGCCTTCTTGAACCGCTGCAGTCCGTGTGGTGAAGGTGCTCCCACAGTGCTGTTAGGGAGGGAGTTCCCAGGATTTTGACCCAGCGACAATGAAGGATCGGTGATATATTTCCAAATCAGGATGTTGTGTGACCTGGAGGGGAACTTGGAGGTGGTGGTGCTCCCATGCACCCGCTGCCCTTGTCCTTCCAGGAATTTAGCTCCTTTTGTCCATGTTTGGACCAAGGCTGTAATGAGGTCGGGAGCCGAGTGGTCTTGGCGGAACCCAAACTGGGCATCAGTGAGCAGGTTATTGGTGAGTAAGTGCTGCTTGATAGCACTGTCGATGACACCTTCCATCACTTTGCTGATGATTGAGAGTAGACGGATGGGGCGGTAATTGTCCGGGTTGGATTTGTCCTGCTTTTTGTGGACAGGACATACCTGGGCAGTTTTCCACATTGTCAGATAGATGCCCATGTTGTAGCTGTACTGGAACAGCTTGGCTAGAGGCGCGGCTAGTTCTGGAGCACAAGTCTTCAGCACGATAGCCGGGATGTTGTCGGGGCCCACAGCCTTTGCTGTATCCAGTGCGCTCAGCCATTTCTTGATATCACAGGGAGTGAATTGAGTTGGCTGAAGACTGGCTTCCGTGATGGTGGGGACCTCGGGAGTAGGCCAATATGGATCATCCACTCTGCACTTCTGGCTGAAGATGGTTGCAAATGCTTCAGCCTTGTCTTTTGCACTCACATGCTGGGCTCCACCATCATTGAGGATGGGGATACTCATGGCGCCTCCTCCTACCCCCGTTAGTTTTTTAATGGTCCACCACCATTCACGACTGGATGTGGCAGGACTGCAGAGCTTTGATCTGATCCAGTGATTTTATGAGCAGATTTATTGACAAGTCTTAAGCGGCACTACTGAGTGGGATGATGAACTCGGATCCATTTGATTATTAGCCCAGTAACATAACCACTACGCCATCACCCCCCGTTGCTAATGCTGATGCTCCAGTTACATTACTACACATTGGTGTGCAGTGTTACTTACCTTCATTTGCGTTGCCCAGTGGTAACCATGGAGCTGTCATGGTTTCGCACAGCAAGATAGGACAAGATCCTTAGCCTGAACGCAAAGCCCCCTTCCCTCCCCGCTCCACCACACTTCTCATGTCTTGATGTAAAAGTGATTGCACCTCCCGGGAGGTTGTCACGCATCAGCAGCTCAGGTTCCACATCTTCCATTAATATAACAGCGGTCTCCTGTTCCTGATGTCAGTGGAACTGCAGCCCCGACTGTGACTCACCTGCTTGTGTCAGCTGATGCTTGTGTGAGGGAGATAGCTTATGAGGCCAGAGTGTACAGACAGGGAAGGAGCAGACGCCAGACATGACTCCTAGACACTGGAAGGTGCAGACACCAGACATAATCCTTCATCGTCGCTGGGTCAAAATCCTGGAACTCCCTCCCTAACAGCACTGCGGGAGCACCTTCACCACACGGACTGCAGCGGTTCAAGGCGGCGGCTCACCACCACCTTCTCGAGGGCAATTAGGGATGGGCAATAAATGCTGGCCCTGCCAGCGACACCCACATCCCAGGAATGAATAAAAAATAAATTAAGAAACACTGGAAGGAGCAGATGCCTGACATAATCCAGACACTGGAAGGAGCAGACGCCAGACATGCCTCCAGACACTGGAAGGAGCAGACGCCAGACATGCCTCCAGGCACTGGAAGGAGCAGACGCCAGACATGCCTCCAGACACTGGAAGGAGCAGACGCCAGACATGCCTCCAGACACTGGAAGGAGCAGACGCCAGACATGCCTCCAGACACTGGAAGGAGCAGACATCAGACATGCCTCCAGACACTGGAAGGAGCAGACGCCAGACATGCCTCCAGGCACTGGAAGGAGCAGACGCCAGACATAATCCAGACACTGGAAGGAGCAGACGCCAGACATGCCTCCAGACACTGGAAGGAGCAGACATCAGACATGCCTCCAGACACTGGAAGGAGCAGACACCAGACATGCCTCCAGACACTGGAAGGAGCAGACACCACACAGAATCCAGACATTGGAAGGAGCAGACACCAGACATGCCTCCAGACACTGGAAGGAGCAGACGCCAGACATAATCCAGACATTGGAAGGAGCAGACGCCAGACGTAATCCAGACACTGGAAGGAGCAGACGCCAGACGTAATCCAGACACTGGAAGGAGCAGATGCCAAACATGTCTCCAGACACAGGAAGGAGCAGACACCAGACATGCCTCCAGACACTGGAAGGAGCAGACGCCAGACATGCCTCCAGACATTGGAAGGAGCAGACACCAGACATGCCTCCAGACATTGGAAGGAGCAGACACCAGACATGCCTCCAGACACTGGAAGGAGCAGACACCACACAGAATCCAGACATTGGAAGGAGCAGACACCAGACATGCCTCCAGACACTGGAAGGAGCAGACACCACACAGAATCCAGACATTGGAAGGAGCAGACACCAGACATGCCTCCAGACATTGGAAGGAGCAGACGTCAGACATGATTCCAGACACTGGAAGGAGCAGATGCCAGACATGCCTCCAGACACTGGAAGGAGCAGACGCCACACAGAATCCAGACACTGGAAGGAGCAAACACCAGACATGACTCCAGACACTGAAGAAGCAGGCACCAGACATGACTCCTAACAGGGAAAGAGGGGTCAATTATTACAGGAAGTGGGCAGTTCTGTCTCCGCTCACCTTGTAGCCACCATGTTGATGGAGGCACCAATTATGGTTCCATAGAATTACAAAACATTTATAGCACAGAAACAGGCCATTCGGCCCAACATGCCGGTGTTTATACTTCACACGAGCCTCCTCCCACTCTATTTACTTCATCTCAGCCCATCAGCATAACTTTCTATTCCCTTCTCCCTCACATGTTTATCCAGCTTCCCCTTAAATGCATCTATACTATTCGCTTCAACCACTCCCTGAGGTAGCGAGTTCCACATTCTCACCACTCTCTGGGTAAAGAAGTTTCTCCTGAATTCCCTATTGGATTTATTAGTGACTATCTTATATTCATGGCCCCTAGTTCTGGTCTCCCCCACAAGTGGAAACATCTCTACGTCTACCCTATCGAACTCTTTCATAATTTCAAAGACCTCTATCAGGCCATATTCGCTAGAGTTCAGAAGAATGAGAGGGGATCTCATTGAAACATATAAAATTCTAACAGGACTGGACAGACTAGATGCAGGAAGGATGTTCCCGATGGCGGGGGAGTCCAGAACCAGGGGTCACAGTCTAAGGATAAGGGGTAAGCCATTTAGGACTGAGATGAGGAGGAATTTCTTCACCCAGAGAGTGGTGAACCTGTGGAATTCTCTGCCACACAGGGCAGTTGAGGCCAATTCATTAAATATATTCAAGAAGGAGTTAGATATATTTCTTAAGGCTAAAGGGATCAAGGGATATGGAGAGAAGGCAGGGACCAGGTACTGAATGTGGATGATCAGCCATGATCTCATTAAATGGCGGAGCAGGCTCGAGGGGCCGAATGGCCTACTCCTGCTCCTATCTTCTATGTTTCTATGTTTCATCCCTCAGCCTTCTCCTTTCCAGAGAAAAGAGCCCCAGCCGGTTCAGACTTTCCGGATATATCCTCTCAGATCTGGTATCATCCCTATAAATGTTTTTTTGCACTTTATCCAATTTCTCTATATCCTTTTTGTAATATAGCGACCAGAACTGTTCGCAGTACTCCAAGTGTGGTCCAACCAAGGTTCTATGTAAGTTTAACATAACTTTTCTGCTTTTAAATTCTACGGTGTTCAATTTGGAAGACCAGCTATAAAACGAATGTACGAAAATGACGGGCAGAAAAAGACGAGCTGGTCCATGAAACCTGCCCCACACTCAGGATGCCAGGAGCGTCAAGACGAGACTCTCTACCCCGCCGCCACCTAACCGTCTCCGTCGCAGGTATGCAATCTCCTGGGAGAGGCAAAAAAAAAACTTCTCGGTAAAGAGCAGGGGCGTTCTCAAAACAGATCATCTGGCCATTATCACACTGCTGTTTGCGGGAGCTTGCTGTGCGCAAATTGGCTGCTGTGTTTCTCACATTACAACAGTGACTGCACTTCAAAAAAGTACTTCATTGGCTGTAAAGCGCTTTGAGATCATAAGAATTAGGAGCAGGAATAGGTCATACGGGTCCTCGAGCCTGCTCCGCCATTCAATAAGATCACGGCTGATCTTCGACCTCAACTCCACTTTCCCGCCCTATCCCCATATCCCTTGATTCCCCTAGAGTCCAAAAATCTCTCGATCTCAGCCTTGAATGTACTCAACGATTCAGCATCCACTGCCCTCTGGGGTAGAGAATTCCAAAGATTCACCACTCTCTGAATGAAGAAATTCCTCCTCATCTCAGTCTAAAATGGCCGACCCCTTATCCTGAGACTGTGACCCCCTAGTTCTGGACTCTCCATCAAGGGGCAACAGCCTCTCTGCATCTACCCTGTCAAGCCCCTTCAGAATCTTATAAGTCTCATTCTTCTGAACACCAGAGATTGTAGATCGTGAACGGTGCCATAGAAATGCGAGTTCTTTCTTTATGTCAACCCCCTTCTGTTTGTCACTGCTGGAGTCTTCAGATGATGTAAAAATCGCTCTCACTACCCACGAGGCAAATCCCCAAAGGCAATGGTCTTTCAATCTAAATTGGTGCTTCAACACAATCAGCACATTGCATGCCGTCGACTCATGGCCCGATACATTGTGGGGCAGAGGAATTGCCCTGCATAGAAACATAGAAGATAGGAGCAGGAGTAGGCCATTCGGCCCCTCGAGCCTGCTCCGCCATTCAATGAGATCACGGTTGATCATCCAAATTCAGTACCCTGTCCCTGCCTTCTCCCCATATCCCTTGATCCCCTTAGCCTTAAGAAATATATCTAACTCCTTCTTGAATATATTTCATGAACTGGCCTCCACCGCCTTCTGTGGCAGAGAATTCCACAGGTTCACCACTCTCTGGGTGAAGAAATTCCTCCTCATCTCAGTCCTAAATGGCTTACCCCTTATCCTTAGACTGTGACCCCTGGTTCTGGAATCCCCCGCCATCAGGAACATCCTTCCTGCATCTAGTCTGCCTAGTCCTGTTAGAATTTTATAAGTTTCAATGAGATCCCCTCTCATTCTTCGAAACTCCAGCGAGTATAAGCCCAATCGCCCCAATCTCTCCTCATAAGTCATTCCTGCCATCCCAGCTGTCAGTCTGGTGAATCTTCGCTGCACTCCCTCCATGGCAAGAACATCCTTCCTCAGCTAAGGCGACCAAAACTGCACACAATACTCAAGGTGTGGTCTCACCAAGGCCCTGTACAACTGCAGCAAGACATCCTTGCTCCTGTACTCGAATCCTCTCGCTATGAAGGCCAACGTACCATTTGCCTTCCTAACCGCCTGCTGCACTTGCATGCTTACCTTCAGCGACTGGTGCATAAGGATACCCAGGTCTCGTTGAACTTCCCCTTTTCCCAATTTATTGCCAGATAATAATCTGCCTTCCTGTTTTTGCCACCAAAGTGGATAACCTCGCATTTATCCACATTATACTGCATTTGCTATGCATCTGCCCATTCGCCTAACCTGTCCCAATCGTACTGGAGTTTCTCTGCATCCTCCTCACAGCACACACGCCCACCCAGCTTTGTGTCGTCTGCAAACTTGGAGATATTACATCTAGTTCCCTCGTCCAGATCATACATGTTGAAACACGATGGAAAGGCTCCTCAGGGTCAACTGAATAATGAGCTTCTTCACAGCAAGAGATTGGGGAAGTGCCTTGTGGCTGATGCCCTCACTTATCTAAATGCAGCAATCACGTTGGAGCAACACTCAAAGCAGAATAGGCTCAGCGATGGGAGCACGCCACAAGAACACAACTCAGTGGGCTATTAAACATGCACCGAATCGCAGCTTACACACGGATATATCAGGTTATTTCACAGCAGTATAGGAAGCTACTACAGACTGATACAAAGAAAGACTTGCATTTCTATAACGCCTTTCACAACCACCGGACATCCCAAAGCGCTTTGCAGCCAATTTGCTCACAGCAAGCTCCCACAATCAGCAATGTGATAACAACCAGATAACCTGTTTTCCCGGTTTGTTGAGGGGTAAATATTGGCCCCAGGACACCGGGGATAACTCCCCCTGCTCTTCTTCGAAATAGTGCCATGGGATCTTTTACGTCCGCCTCAGAGGGCAGACGGGGGGGCCTCGGTTTAACGTCTCGTCCGAAAGACGGCACCTCCGACAGTGCAGCACTCCCTCAGCACTGCACTGGAGTGTCAGCCTGGATTATGGGCTCAAGTCTCTGGAGTGGGGACTTCAACCCACAACCTTCTGACTCAGAGGCAACGGTGCTACCAACTGAGCTATGGCTGATACAGCATGCCATTACACATCAGCATTACTGAGTATTTTAGTAAAAAACGTTCTTCCTGCAATTCCTATTTTCTGTTATTGTCCTTAATTTGCAAATATGACCACATGGCAGAAAAACTTACTTGGATCCAATGAGTCCGAACCTTTCATAATATTAATTTATTTTATCATATTCCCTTTCTGTCTTCTCTTAGCGAGAGAGAAAGGACCCAGGTTAGTCAGTCGTTCCACTGAGGAGTCAGCGCTGATCACAGCCCTTTCCAAAGCTCCAAAACTGGGAAATTCAAAGCGGACAGCCCAGCGAGTAGGAGGGGGAGAGGTGGAAGGTAAGAGAGGGGGAGCGGGGAGATAGAGAGGGCGAGAGAGAGAGGGCGCGAGAGAGAGGGCGCGAGAGAGAGGGCGCGAGAGAGAGGGCGCGAGAGAGAGGGCGCGAGAGAGAGGGCGCGAGAGAGAGGGCGCGAGAGAGAGGGCGCGAGAGAGAGGGCGCGAGAGAGAGGGCGCGAGAGAGAGGGCGCGAGAGAGGGCGAGAGAGAGAGGGCGAGAGAGAGAGCGAGAGAGAGAGCGAGAGCACAAAAGATGAGCTGCTGAGATTTAGTATTTTTTAGTGTCTAATGTGGGGAAAAAAGGTTACATTTAAGTATTAACTTTTGCTAAGTTAGTTCATTTTAGTTTATTTCTATTTAGTTTAAGTTTAAGGTTAGTTTAAACACAAAGAAAAGAAAAAAAAAAAAAACGGGAAAAAAAAGAGCGCCAAAGACGGGACCCGAAAAAAAAGGAAAAAAATAATCAGAGGAAATTAGAAAACAAACAAATAAAAGAGCCAAAGCAAAAAGAAATAAGGGAAGAAATATACAAAACAAAGAAAAACCTGAACAGCGGCCGCAGCAGCAGCCGAAGCGAGGGGACACGGCGAAGGCCGCACGGAGACGCAGCCGGAGCGAGGTGACCCGGCCGCATCGAGCTCGGGGAGGCCGCACGGAGACGCAGCGGCAGCCGGAGCGAGGTGACCCGGCCGCATCGAGCTCGGGGAGGCCGCACGGAGACGCAGCGGCAGCCGGAACGAGGTGACTCGACCGCATCAGGCTCGGGGAAGCCGCACGGAGACGCAGCGGCAGCCGGAACGAGGGGACTCGGCTGCATCGAGCTCGGGAAGGCCGCACGGAGACGCAGCGTCAATCAGAGCGGCGACTCCAGAACGGCGGCCGAAACACAGGACCGTGGAGGAGCCAGACCGAGACAGAGGCCTGGAGACCTTCCAGGCGCAGACAGTGACCGAGGCAAAGCGAATTCGAGGAGGCGAGGTGACTCGGGACGCAGCCCAGCAATCCAGCAATCGGCACAGCCGAGGGGACTCGGGCCGCAGCCCAGCAACCAAACGGGAACGAGAAAACCAAGACTGTGAGTACAGGGCCCAGGGAGGGAGACTGAAGCCAGGGAAAGGTCCGAGGAGCCAGGCCGAGACAGAGGCCCAGATACCTCTGAGGGGGAGGGGAACAGCCCAGAGACACCGTGAAACAGCGGCTCACAGACTCAGACCTGGGAAGGGTGAACCCAGGAGCCGAGGCCCAGGGACCACGGGGTCGGAGAGGGGGACCGGGAAAGGTCGCGAACAGGGAGAGGGAAACACCAAACCCGGGGCCACAGAAAAGCTTATTCTAAGATACCAAAAATGAGCGAATCAGAAGAGCCACAACAGCCCCTGAGGGACACTGAGAGCAACCGCTTCCAGATTCCCCCCAACATCAAAAAAAATGCTATAAAATCGATCAAGCATGATCAGATGAGAGAAAAACCAGAAACTCTTTTTGCTGACTGGTACAACAATGGGACAAAAAGTAACCTCATTTTCTACTCAGATCAGCCAGCGGCTTGGATCACAGCAATAAAATCACACTATACCAGTGTTAAGCTAGAAAATACCGCAAATGGGTCCAAAATGAAAATTAACACACCAGGAGACAGGGCAACCACGACTGTCAACGTATACAATACCGGAACAATATTAGTGCAAGGCAACCTCGACAAATTTGTAACGGCCTTCAGGACACTGAAAGGATTAACTAAGAGGGGAAGGAACAGCCTCAGAGTGGCCCGCACTCCCCCCAACATTGACAACTTACCAGGAGGAAATCTGCCTGGTCAGGAGGTGAACGAGCCACACAGTTCAAACCAGACACTAACCCCGGGGACCCACAGCCACACGATACAACTGACAAACCCCAGCATAACTACCAGGGAGGAAGCCACACATAGTCCCCCTACCATTCCCAGCTCACCAAGAGAAGAGCAGCATAGCCAGGAAGTGAGTGAGCCTTCCAGGGCCGACCAGACACATACCCCGGGATCACACAGCCAGATACAACTAAAAGATAAATTTAATCAATTAGAGATAGAGATGGTTAAACTTAGAGAGGAGTTCCTCAAAATGAATCACGAACAAAAGCAGGAGAGGGAGAGACACAAGAGAGAGCTGAATCTACTTGAGAACCAGGTGAATCTACTTGGGAATTGGGTGAAAGAGCTGCAGGAAAAAGACGAGAGCCATAGAAGAGAGATAACACCATTAGACCAGCAACCAGAGGCTAGAGATAAGACAAGACAGAGCCGGACGGAACGGCTGCACTCCCACACGGAACAAACGCAGCAGACACACAATACAAGGGGTGCCACACAGACCGACCAGCATACTGATTCTCAATCTTCCCCCACCACCGTGGAACCACATGCGATCCGCTCACAAGAGGAACACACACACCAGACACCCCAGCCCAGCACACACAATATATGAGTCCAGGCGAAAGCCACCAGACAGTAAACACAAACAAGGCTGACATCGTAATACTCATAGACTCAAATGGGAAATTTCTATGGGAGAAATAGCTCTTCCCTAGAAGTAAAGTAGAAAAGATCTGGTGCCCAACAACAGATAGAGCCATGGGATGGCTGACCAAAGCCAGATTAGGCTCCCCCCAACACATAATACACACGGGCACAAATGACCTAAAGGCCCAACAGAAAGAGGTAGCAACATCGCTCAGAGCAATGATTAGGAAGGCAAGCTGTACATTTCCAAACACTAGAATCACTGTTTCCACAATATTGCCGAGAACAGACTTTAACAGCAACACAATTCATGAGATAAATGCCAGCATAGCAAGAGACTGTGAATCAAAACACAACGTGCACCTGGCCCAACACCCCACCCTCGATGAGGAATGTCTTTACGACCACGTCCACATCCAAAGGAAAAGAATATCGATCTTTGCTAAAGCCCTGAAGGACGTCGCTTTTAACCGGGTCCATACCCAGACTCCAAGAGGACCCCCCCCCCCCCGACCACCAGAGATCAGCGGGGTACATATCAGGACCACTACAAAGACCACCACCACACCAACCAAGACCAGAGAGGATCCCCATGCAAAACAACAATATCAGACCTGCACCACTCCTGTCCCACAGGGGAACAGGACCGCTCTCAGCCAGACAGAGGGAGAGATGCACAGGACGTACGCAATACCTCAGACAGAAACAATCCATTAAGAGACAATAAGCAGATGTGCAGCAGCATCTACTTCTGCCTTATGGATCAAGGACTAATTAATAGAAAGAACTGTAACCAAATAGTATTAACTTTTATAGACAACTGAAGTGATCTTTTTTTCCCACACTTAGACACGACAAACACGTACCACTCTTTAACCTATCATAGTAAGAGATCAAACTTAACATGAAATCCTTATATATTTCGACCTGGAATATCCAAGGTCTACGCTCTTCGGTGCTAGACGTGAAGAGTAGGACCCCAGAAACACAACCCAGTAAACTGTACAACACCAAAAAATCGTACAGATGGGCCAAAAACGACACGGAAAAATACCAGAAAACAATTAGCAATGCATCAACTCAAGCTCTCTTGGACACCTTTCTGGATAACATATACACTCACAATAAAGAAGGCGTAAACCGGGCAGTTATTAACCTAAACAATATTTTTGATAATTTGGCAGCAAGTGCAAACTTGAAAGCTCGCAAGAACAAACCCAAAACAAAAAACTATGAAAAATGGTTTGACCCAGATTGCCATAACGAGGAAAAAACGTAGAAAAATATCAAACCAAAAACACAGACATCCAGAAAACGAGGAATTACGCCTTACTTATTGTCAGACACTAACACAATACAGAAACACACTCAGAACCAAAAAGAGCAATATATTAAGAATACACTCAGCTCCATGGAGGAATCCATTGATTCCAATTGTTTCTGGGACAACTTGAATACACTACACAAAAAACAACACGACGCATTGGCCATTCAAAATGGGGACACATGGGTAAACCACTTTGAAAAATTATACCAGAAAAACGCACTAAGACCAGAGCAACACCAAATATGCAAAAAACTGGAAAAGCTAGAAACGGTAGAAACGGCCATAAAAGATACCCAAAACCCGCTAGACTCCATAATAACAGAAAAAGAACTTTTTGAAAAACTCAAGGACCTGCGACCAGGAAAAGCTTGCGGGACAGACGGCATACTAAACGAGATGATTAAACACACGGACGACAAAATGAAACTGGCTATCCTAAAACTCTTCAACTTGGTTCTGAGTGTCGGTTATTTCCCTGATATCTGGAACAAAGGACTCATAACGCCCATATACAAAAGTGGGGACAAAATCGACCCAAACAACTATCGAGGCATCTGTGTAAACAGTAACCTGGGGAAGGTATTCTGTAGCATCATAAACAAAAGACTTATAAACTTCCTTGAGGAGCACAATGTCTTGAGTAAAAGCCAAATTGGATTCCTGCCAAACTATAGAACATCAGATCATATCTTCACCCTACAGACCCTAATTGACAAACACGTTCACCATAACAAAAGCAAAATCTACGCATGCTTTATAGATTTCCAGAAGGCTTTCGACTCCATCTGGCATGACGGTTTATTCCTGAAACTTATCGACAGTGGGGTAGGAGGAAAAACATATGATATAATTAAATCAATGTATACAAACAACAAATGTGCAGTAAGATTGGAGACAAACAAACAAAATACTTCCCACAGAGGCGGGGGGTGACGCAGGGCTCGCCAATCTCACCGACACTCTTTAATATTTACATAAATGAATTGGCAAAACTACTTGAACAATCCACAGCACCCGGCCTCACCCTATATGAATCCAAGGTCAAATTCCTCTCTATGCAGACGACCTGGTTCTGCTGTCACCAACTAAGGAGGGTCTACAGCAGAACCTGGACCTGCTGGAGTCGTACTGCCAGACTTGGGCCCTGACAATAAATCCCCAAAAAACCAAAGTCCTTGTGTTCCAGCAAAGATCCAAACACCAGGGACCCAAAATAAATTTCACACTAGGAACAACCAAAATTGAACAAACCACTAACTACACATACTTGGGCTTAAAATCAGTTCTACGGGAAACTTCAAACTGGCTGCGAATGAACTGAAAGAGAAAGCAAGAAGGGCTTTCTATGCCATCAAAAAATCAATCCAAATAGAAATCCCAATTAGCATTTGGCTCAAAATTTTCAAATCAGTAATTGAACCAATTGCACTCTATGGCAGTGAGGTATGGGGACCGCTAACACAACAAGAATTTGCAAAATGGGACAAACACCCAATTGAGATCCTACATGCAGAATTCTGTAAAAGTATCCTCCGGACTCAAAGGAAAACAGTAAACAATGCATGCAGGGCGGAACTAGGCCAATATCCATTAATAATCACTATCCAAAAAAGAGCCACCAAATTTTGGAATCACCTACAAATGAGCAACCCCCAATGCTATCACTACGACGCCCTGAAATGCCAAGAGCTGACCATAAAGAAGAATACCCTCAGTCAACTAGTCCTGGGACTCAGTGAAGTAACTACTAACAATAACCAGCCCCAGGACAATGACAGGGTAACACAAAGAATTCGACCCAACACAATCGTCACTAAGCAAAAGGAAAAATATCTGACATATTGGGCAGAAACAAAAACCCAAAGCAAACTCAATTGCTACTTGGCCCTAAACAGACAATACAACATAGCTGATTACCTGACCATGGTAAAGGATAACAAACTGAGAAGAACCTTGACAAGGTACAGACTTAGCGAACATAGCCTAGCGATCGAAAAAGGCAGACACAGGCAGACCAGGCTGCCAAGAGAAGACAGGATATGCTCTCACTGCAGTCAGGGAGTAGTGGAGACAGAGATGCACTTCCTCACAGCCTGTGGAAAATATCAGGGCATCAGGGAGAATTTCTACCAAAAATTCTCACAAATATGCCCTGAATTCAGAAATCTGAATGACAACCAAAAACTCCCATACCTACTGGGGAGGAGAGAAGCTGTGTAACACTGGCGGCACACTATGTTGCAGCTTGCATGAACAGAGGGACAACCAGTAAACTAAGAAAAGAGTATATATAAATAATGCGATTGTATATTTATACACTCAGGGATATACCTGTTTATACACTGTATGAATAGAACTGCGTTTATGTGTTCAACCATAAATGTATTATGATGCTTTGGCAACATAAGATGTACCTTATCATGCCAATAAAGCGATTTGAATTTGAATTTGAATTGGAGAGGGGGGGAGGGGGA
Source organism: Somniosus microcephalus (assembly GCF_052327205.1). Classification (NCBI taxonomy): domain Eukaryota; kingdom Metazoa; phylum Chordata; class Chondrichthyes; order Squaliformes; family Somniosidae; genus Somniosus; species Somniosus microcephalus. The sequence continues at coordinate 43,123,426 of NW_028225182.1, read as the reverse complement.
GAGGGAGAGCGGGAGAGAGGAGAGGAGGGAGAGAGGGAGAGGGAGAGGGAGAGGGAGAGGGAGAGGGAGAGGGAGAGCGGGAGAGCGGGAGAGCGGGAGAGGGAGAGCGGGAGAGGGAGAGCGGGAGAGGGAGAGCGGGAGAGGGAGAGCGGGAGAGGGAGAGCGGGAGAGGGAGAGCGGGAGAGGGAGAGAGCGGGGGAGAGAGAGAGTGAGAGAGAGATAGTGAGAGAGGGAGAGTGAGAGAGGGAGAGTGAGAGAGGGAGAGTGAGAGAGGGAGAGTGAGAGAGGGAGAGAGTCATAGAGAGTCATAGAGTTTTACAGCACAGAGAGGCCCTTCGGCCCATCGTGTCTGCGCCGTCCATCAATCCCTGTCCAGTCTAATCCCATTTTCCAGCATTTGGTCCATAGCCTTGTATGCAATGGCATTTCAAGTGCTCATCCAAATGCTTTTTGAATGTTGTGAGGGTTCCTGCCTCTACCACCCTTTCAGGCAGAGAGTTCCAGATTCCAACCACCCTCTGGGTGAAAAAGATCCTCCTCAAATCCCCTCTAAATCTCCTGCCCCTTACCCTGAATCTATGCCCCCTTGTTATTGACCCCCCTACTAAGGGGAAAAGTTCCTCTTTATCTACCCTATCTATGCCCCTCATCATTTTGTACACCTCATCAGGTCCCCCCTCAGCCTTCTTTGCTCCAAGGAAAACAACCCCAGCCTGTTTAGTCTTTCTTCATAACTGAAGCGCTCCATCCCAGGTAACATCCTGGTGAATCTTCTCTGCACCCTCTCTAAAGCAATCACATCCTTCCTATAGTGAGGTGACCAGAACTGCACACAGTACTCCAGCTGTGGCCTCACCATCGTTTTGTACAGCTCCATCATAACCTCCCTGCTCTTATATTCTATGCCTCGGCTAATGAAGGCAAGTATCCCATATGCCTTTTTACCACCTTATCTACCTGTTCCGCTGCCTTCAGGGATCTATGTACATGCACACCAAGGTCCCTCTGACCCTCTGTACTTCCTAGGGTCCGACCGCTCATTGTGTACTCCCTTGCCTTATTTGTCCATCCAAAATGCATCACCTCGCACTTTTCAGGGTTAAATTCCATTTGCCACTTTTTCGCCCATCTGACCAACTCGTTTATATCTTCCTGTAGCCTGAGGCTTTCCTCCTCACAATTTACCACCCCACCACATTTTCGTGTCATCTGCGAACTTACTGATCATACCTTTTACATTCTCATCCAAATCATTTATGTAGATCACAAACAGCAAGGGACCCAGCACCGATCCCTGAGGTACCCCACTAGACACAGGCTACCAGTCACAAAAGCAACCTTCGACCATCACCCTCTGCCTCCTGCCACTCAGCCAGTTTAGGATCCAACGCGCCAAGGCACCCTGGATCCCATGGGCTCTTACCTTCTTGACCAGTCTCCTATGCGGGACTTTGTCAAAAGCTTTACTGAAGTCCATGTAAACCACATCCACAGCATTTCCTCATCCACCCCCCTAGTCACCCCCTCGAAAAATTCAATCAGATTTGTCAGACATGATTTACCCTTGACAAAGCCATGCTGACTATCCCCGATTAATCCTTGCCTCTCCAAGTGGAGACTAATTTTGTCCCTCAGAATTTTTTCCAATAATTTCCCTACCACAGATGTTAGCTCACTGGCCTGTAATTCCCTGGTTTATCCCCGCTACCCTTCTTGAATAATGGTACTACGTTAGCTGTTCTCCAGTCCTCTGGTACATCCCCTGTGGCCAGAGAGGTTCTGAAAATTTGTGTCAGAGCCCCTGCAATCTCCTCCCTTGCCTCACACAACAGCCTGGGATACATCTCGTCCGGGCCTGGGGATTTATCCACTTTTTGGCCTGCTAAAACCGCTAGTACCTCCTCCCTCCCGATGCTAATATGTTCAAGTATGTCACAGTCCCCTTGCCCGATTTCTATGAGAGTGAGAGAGGGAGAGTGAGAGAGCGGGAGAGGAGGAGAGCGGGAGAGGGAGAGCGGGAGAGCGAGAGCGAGGAAGAGCGAGAGAGAGCGGGAGAGAGAGAGCGGGAGAGGAGAGCGGAGAGAGGGAGAGCGGGAGAGCGGGAGAGGGAGAGCGGGAGAGGGAGAGCGGGAGAGGGAGAGCGGGAGAGGGAGAGCGGGAGAGGGAGAGCGGGAGAGGGAGAGCGGGAGAGGGAGAGGGAGAGCGGGAGAGGGAGAGCGGGAGAGGGAGAGCGGGAGAGGGAGAGCGGGAGAGCGAGAGCGAGAAGAGCGAGAGAGAGCGAGAGAGAGAGCGGGAGAGGGAGAGCGGGAGAGGGAGAGCGGGAGAGCGGGAGAGGGAGAGCGGGAGAGGGAGAGGGAGAGCGGGAGAGGGAGAGCGGGAGAGGGAGAGCGGGAGAGCGAGAGCGAGGAAGAGCGAGAGAGAGCGAGAGAGAGAGCGGGAGAGGGAGAGCGGGAGAGGGAGAGCGGGAGAGGGAGAGCGGGGAGAGGGGAGAGCGGGAGAGCGGGAGAGGGAGAGCGGGAGAGGGGAGAGCGGGAGCGGGAGAGCGGAGAGGGAGAGCGGGAGAGGGAGAGCGGGAGAGGGAGAGCGGGAGAGGGAGAGCGGGAGAGGGAGAGCGGGAGAGGGAGAGCGGGAGAGGGAGAGCGGGAGAGGGAGAGCGAGGAAGAGCGAGAGAGAGGGAGAGAGAGAGAGAGTGTGAGAGAGTGAGAGAGAGAGAGAGAGATTTATAGATTTCGAAAAGGCTTTCGACTCCATCTGCATGACGGTTTATTCCTGAAACTTATCGAAAGCGGGGTAGGGGGAAAAACATATGATGTAATTAAATCAATGTATACAAACAACAAATGTGCAGTTAAAATTGGAGACAAACAAACAAAATACTACCCACAGGGGCGGGGGTGATGCAGGGCTCGCCAATCTCACCGACACTCTTTAATATTTACATAAATGAATTGGCAAAACTACTTGAACAATCTACAGCACCCGACTCACCCTATATGAATCCAAGGTTAAATTCCTCCTCTATGCAGACGACCTGGTTCTGCTGTCACCAACTAAGGAGGGTCTACAGCAGAACCTGGATCTGCTGGAGTCATACTGCCAGACTTGGGCCATGACAATAAATCCCCAAAAAACCAAAGTCCTTGTGTTCCAGCAAAGATCCAGACATCAGGGACCCAAAATAAATTTCACACTAGGAACAACCAAAATTGAACAAACCACTAACTACACATACTTGGGCTTAAAAATCAGTTCTACGGGAAACTTCAAACTGGCTGCGAATGAACTGAAAGAGAAAGCAAGAAGGGCTTTCTATGCCATCAAAAAATCAATCCAAATAGAAATCCCAATTAGCATTTGGCTCAAAATTTTCAAATCAGTAATTGAACCAATTGCACTCTATGGCAGTGAGGTATGGGGACCGCTAACACAACAAGAATTTGCAAAATGGGACAAACACCCAATTGAGATCCTACATGCAGAATTCTGTAAAAGTATCCTCCGGACTCAAAGGAAAACAGTAAACAATGCATGCAGGGCGGAACTAGGCCAATATCCATTAATAATCACTATCCAAAAAAGAGCCACCAAATTTTGGAATCACCTACAAATGAGCAACCCCCAATGCTATCACTACGACGCCCTGAAATGCCAAGAGCTGACCATAAAGAAGAATACCCTCAGTCAACTAGTCCTGGGACTCAGTGAAGTAACTACTAACAATAACCAGCCCCAGGACAATGACAGGGTAACACAAAGAATTCGACCCAACACAATCGTCACTAAGCAAAAGGAAAAATATCTGACATATTGGGCAGAAACAAAAACCCAAAGCAAACTCAATTGCTACTTGGCCCTAAACAGACAATACAACATAGCTGATTACCTGACCATGGTAAAGGATAACAAACTGAGAAGAACCTTGACAAGGTACAGACTTAGCGAACATAGCCTAGCGATCGAAAAAGGCAGACACAGGCAGACCAGGCTGCCAAGAGAAGACAGGATATGCTCTCACTGCAGTCAGGGAGTAGTGGAGACAGAGATGCACTTCCTCACAGCCTGTGGAAAATATCAGGGCATCAGGGAGAATTTCTACCAAAAATTCTCACAAATATGCCCTGAATTCAGAAATCTGAATGACAACCAAAAACTCCCATACCTACTGGGGGAGGAGAGAAGCTGTGTAACACTGGCGGCACACTATGTTGCAGCTTGCCATGAACAGAGGGACAACCAGTAAACTAAGAAAAGAGTATATATAAATAATGCGATTGTATATTTATACACTCAGGGATATACCTGTTTATACACTGTATGAATAGAACTGCGTTTATGTGTTCAACCATAAATGTATTATGATGCTTTGGCAACATAAGATGTACCTTATCATGCCAATAAAGCGATTTGAATTTGAATTTGAATTGGAGAGGGGGGGGAGGGGGAGAGGGAGAGGGAGAGAGGGAGAGAGGGAGAGAGGGAGAGCGGGAGCGGGAGCGGGAGAGGGAGAGGGAGAGGGAGAGGGAGAGGGAGAGGGAGAAGGGAGAGGGAGAGGGAGAGGGAGAGGGAGAGCGGGAGAGGGAGAGCGGGAGAGGGAGAGCGGGAGAGGGAGAGCGGGAGAGGGAGAGCGGGAGAGGGAGAGCGGGAGAGGGAGAGCGGGAGAGGGAGAGCGGGAGAGGGAGAGCGGGAGAGGGAGAGCGGGAGAGGGAGAGCGGGAGAGGGAGAGCGGGAGAGGGAGAGCGGGAGAGGGAGAGCGGGAGAGGGAGAGCGGGAGAGGGAGAGAGCGGGGGGGAGAGCGGGGGAGAGAGAGAGTGAGAGAGAGAGAGAGTGAGAGAGGGAGAGTGAGAGAGGGAGAGTGAGAGAGGGAGAGAGTCATAGAGAGTCATAGAGTTTTACAGCACAGAGAGGCCCTTCGGCCCATCGTGTCTGCGCCGTCCATCAATCCCTGTCCAGTCTAATCCCATTTTCCAGCATTTGGTCCATAGCCTTGTATGCAATGGCATTTCAAGTGCTCATCCAAATGCTTTTTGAATGTTGTGAGGGTTCCTGCCTCTACCACCCTTTCAGGCAGAGAGTTCCAGATTCCAACCACCCTCTGGGTGAAAAAGATCCTCCTCAAATCCCCTCTAAATCTCCTGCCCCTTACCCTGAATCTATGCCCCCTTGTTATTGACCCCCCTACTAAGGGGAAAAGTTCCTCTTTATCTACCCTATCTATGCCCCTCATCATTTTGTACACCTCAATCAGGTCCCCCCTCAGCCTTCTTTGCTCCAAGGAAAACAACCCCAGCCTGTTTAGTCTTTCTTCATAACTGAAGCGCTCCATCCCAGGTAACATCCTGGTGAATCTTCTCTGCACCCTCTCTAAAGCAATCACATCCTTCCTATAGTGAGGTGACCAGAACTGCACACAGTACTCCAGCTGTGGCCTCACCAGCGTTTTGTACAGCTCCATCATAACCTCCCTGCTCTTATATTCTATGCCTCGGCTAATGAAGGCAAGTATCCCATATGCCTTTTTAACCACCTTATCTACCTGTTCCGCTGCCTTCAGGGATCTATGTACATGCACACCAAGGTCCCTCTGACCCTCTGTACTTCCTAGGGTCCGACCGCTCATTGTGTACTCCCTTGCCTTATTTGTCCGTCCAAAATGCATCACCTCGCACTTTTCAGGGTTAAATTCCATTTGCCACTTTTTCGCCCATCTGACCAACTCGTTTATATCTTCCTGTAGCCTGAGGCTTTCCTCCTCACAATTTACCACCCCACCAATTTTCGTGTCATCTGCGAACTTACTGATCATACCTTTTACATTCTCATCCAAATCATTTATGTAGATCACAAACAGCAAGGGACCCAGCACCGATCCCTGAGGTACCCCACTAGACACAGGCTTCCAGTCACAAAAGCAACCTTCGACCATCACCCTCTGCCTCCTGCCACTCAGCCAGTTTAGGATCCAACGCGCCAAGGCACCCTGGATCCCATGGGCTCTTACCTTCTTGACCAGTCTCCTATGCGGGACTTTGTCAAAAGCTTTACTGAAGTCCATGTAAACCACATCCACAGCATTTCCCTCATCCACCCCCCTAGTCACCCCCTCGAAAAATTCAATCAGATTTGTCAGACATGATTTACCCTTGACAAAGCCATGCTGACTATCCCCGATTAATCCTTGCCTCTCCAAGTGGAGACTAATTTTGTCCCTCAGAATTTTTTCCAATAATTTCCCTACCACAGATGTTAGGCTCACTGGCCTGTAATTCCCTGGTTTATCCCCGCTACCCTTCTTGAATAATGGTACTACGTTAGCTGTTCTCCAGTCCTCTGGTACATCCCCTGTGGCCAGAGAGGTTCTGAAAATTTGTGTCAGAGCCCCTGCAATCTCCTCCCTTGCCTCACACAACAGCCTGGGATACATCTCGTCCGGGCCTGGGGATTTATCCACTTTTTGGCCTGCTAAAACCGCTAGTACCTCCTCCCTCCCGATGCTAATATGTTCAAGTATGTCACAGTCCCCTTGCCCGATTTCTATGAGAGTGAGAGAGGGAGAGTGAGAGAGCGGGAGAGGGAGAGCGGGAGAGGGAGAGCGGGAGAGGGGGAGCGGGAGAGGGAGAGCGGGAGAGGGAGAGCGGGAGAGGGAGAGCGAGAGCGAGGAAGAGCGAGAGAGAGCGAGAGAGAGCGAGAGAGAGGGAGAGAGAGGGAGAGCGAGAGTGTGAGAGAGAGAGAGAGATTTATAGATTTCGAAAAGGCTTTCGACTCCATCTGGCATGACGGTTTATTCCTGAAACTTATCGAAAGCGGGGTAGGGGGAAAAACATATGATGTAATTAAATCAATGTATACAAACAACAAATGTGCAGTTAAAATTGGAGACAAACAAACAAAATACTACCCACAGGGGCGGGGGGTGATGCAGGGCTCGCCAATCTCACCGACACTCTTTAATATTTACATAAATGAATTGGCAAAACTACTTGAACAATCTACAGCACCCGGACTCACCCTATATGAATCCAAGGTTAAATTCCTCCTCTATGCAGACAACCTGGTTCTGCTGTCACCAACTAAGGAGGGTCTACAGCAGAACCTGGATCTGCTGGAGTCATACTGCCAGACTTGGGCCATGACAATAAATCCCCAAAAAACCAAAGTCCTTGTGTTCCAGCAAAGATCCAGACATCAGGGACCCAAAATAAATTTCACACTAGGAACAACCAAAATTGAACAAACCACTAACTACACATACTTGGGCTTAAAAATCAGTTCTACGGGAAATTTCAAACTGGCTGTGAATGAACTGAAAGAGAAAGCAAGAAGGGCTTTCTATGCCATTAAAAAATCAATCCAAATAGAAATCCCAATTAGCATTTGGCTCAAAATTTTCAAATCAGTAATTGAACCAATTGCACTCTATGGCAGTGAGGTGTGGGGACCGCTAACACAACAAGAATTTGCAAAATGGGACAAACACCCAATTGAGATCCTACATGCAGAATTCTGTAAAAGTATCCTCCGGACTCAAAGGAAAACCATAAACAATCCATGCAGGGCAGAACTAAGCCAATATCCATTAATAATCACTATCCAAAAAAGAGCCACCAAATTTTGGAAACACCTTGAAATGAGCAACCCCCAATGCTATCATTACGAAGCCCTGAAATGCCAAGAGAGGACCATAAAGAAGAATACCCTCAGTCAACTAGTCCTGGGACTCAGTGAAGTAACTACTAACACTACTAACAATAACCAGCCCCAGGACAGTGACAGCGTAACACAAAGAATTCGACCCAACACAATCGTCGCTAAGCAAAAGGAAAAATATCTGTCATATTGGGCAGAAACAACAAAAACCCAAAGCAAACTCAATTGCTACTTGGCCCTAAACAGACAATACAACATGGCTGATTACCTGACCATGGTAAAGGATAGCAAACTGAGAAAAACTTTGACAATGTACAGACTTAGTGAACATAACCTGGCGATCGAAAAAGGTAGACACAGACAGACCCGGCTACCAAGAGAGGGCAGGATATGCTCTCACTGCAGTCAGGGAGTGGTGGAGACAGAGGTGCACTTCCTCACAGCTTGTAGAAAATATCAGGGCATAAGGGAGATTTTCTACCCAAAATTCACAAAAATATGCCCGGAATTCAGAAATTTGAATGACCAAAAACTCCCATACCTACTAGGGGAAGAGAGAAATTGCATAACACTAGCGGCACACTATGTTACAGCTTGCCATAAACAGAGGGACAACTAGTAAATATAAGAAAAGAGTATATATAAATTATATGAAAGTATATATTTATACACTCAGGGATATATCTGTTTATACACTGTATGGATAGATCTGTATTTTTGTGAACAAACATGAATGTTTTCCGATGCTTTGGCAACATAAGATGTAACTTGTCATGCCAATAAAGCGATTTGAATTGAATTGAATTGAGAGGGGGAGAGAGTGAGAGACGGAGAGTGAGAGAGAGAGACGGAGATTAAGGTCAAACTCAATCCGATTGGCCCAGGTTGAGGCAGGATATCCGTGCTGTAGACTGGAACGAGACACTGGGGGAATTTTAACATGGAGGAATGTGTGGGTTTGGGAGCGGATGGTGGGGTTAAAACTGGCGAAATTAACAGCGCTTCGAGAAGCCCGCCCCAACCTGCCGACTTCCGTGTTCGGCTGCGTGCGCGCAACGCCCTCGGGGGTGACGGGTTGGCAATTATCATATGTTAATCGCTCAGAGAGAGCGATATCGACAGGGATTATTACAATTGTTAGAGCTCGCCTGTGAAAGCAAGGCGAGAACACGGCGGCAATTGACAGGGACGGCTGCAATCTCAGGGAAATACGGCAATAAATACTCAGTACGCACAACTGTTTTCTTACCTGCTGGTGGGAAAGGGTTTGCTCAGGGCACTTTGCACACTTTGGAGGGTTTTTTCAACACGTTGGAGGTTTGAAGGTTGTGGGTTCCAGTCCCACTCCAGCACAAAAATCTAGGCTGACTCTCCAGTGCAGTGCTGAGGGAGCAAGACGTTAAACCGAGGCCCCGTCTGCTCACTCAGGTAGATGTAAAAGATCCCATGGCCACTATTTCGAAGAAGAGCAGGGGTGCTCTCCCCGGTGTCCTGGGCCAATATTTATCTCTCAATCAATATAACAAAAACAGATTATCCGGTCATTATCACGTTGTTGTTTCTGGGAGCTTGCTGTGTGCATATTGGCTGCCACGTTTCCTACATTACAACAGTGACTTCACTTCAAAAAACTACTTCATTGGCTGTAAAGCGCTTTGGGACGTCCGGTGGTCGTGATAGGCGCTATAGAAATGCAAGTCTTTCATTTCTTCTTTTTTTGATCTATCAGGGTGGGTGCCGCTTATGCTGCCTTAGATTGGCCCTTACATGAGGAACAAGATCAGCAGCAACAGCAGCCTGCTGGTCACAGACCTGTAGCTGCACAGGAGAGAGGGTCAGCTGTCTGCACATGTCGGCACACCAGTGTTTCAGGAGGTTCGGGGTGTCGTGTCAGGTGGTGGCAGACATCTCCAGCCATTGCAACACAGCCTACACTTCAAAAGCACTTAATTGGTTGCAAAACACCTCGGGCGGTCCCGAGATCACGAAAGGCGCTGTAGAAATGCACGTCTCTCTCCCCAAAGCGCCGCACAGCAAAGGAAGCATTGATGAAGTGTGTCTGAAAAAGACAGATGACAATCTCTACTTCACTGACACAGGAGACAAAAAGATCGGTTCCATAATGAAGGAAAATTGAAGCCTCGGCCGATCGACCTAATTCTACATCCTTGGCGGCTGTGCACCAAAAGGAGTCCTGCTGGTGCCTACAGGACTCTGCACCAGTAGGTATCCTGCTGGTGCCTGCAGGACTGTGAGCGAATAGAAATCCTGCTGGTGCCTACAGGACTCTGCACCAATAGGAATACTGCTGGTGCCTGCAGGACTGCACCAATAGGAATCCTGCTGGTGCCTACGGGAATTTGCATCACTAGGAATCCTGCTGGTGCCTACGGGAATGTGCACCAATAATAATCCTGCTGGCGCCTACAGGACTGTGCACCAATAGGAATCCTGCTGGTGCCTGCAGGACTGTGAACCAATAGGACTCCTGCTGGTGCCTACAGGGCTGTGCACCAATAGGAATCCTGCTGGTGCCTACAGGACTGTGCGCCAATAGGAATCCTGCTGGTGCCTGCAGGACTGTGAACCAATAGGACTCCTGCTGGTGCCTACAGGACTGTGCGCCAATAGGACTCCTGCTGGTACCTACAGCAGTTGCCAATAGGAATCCTGCTGGTGCCTGCAGGACTGTGAACCAATAGGACTCCTGCTGGTGCCTACAGGACTGTGCACCAATAGGAATCCTGCTGGTACCTACAGCAGTTGCCAATAGGAATCCTGCTGGTGCCTGCAGGACTGTGAACCAATAGGACTCCTGCTGGTGCCTACAGGAATGTGCACCAATAGGAATCCTGCTGGTGCCTGCATGACTGTGAACCAACAGGACTCCTGCTGGTGCCTACAGGAATGTGCATCAATAGGAATCCTGCTGGTGCCTATGGGGCTCTGCACCAATAGTAATCCTGCTGGTGCCTGCAGGACTGTGAACCAATAAGAGTCCTACCCAACAGTTGGCACCAGGCCCCAGTTCTGATGAAGGGTCCCAGACCGGAAACGTTAACTGTTTCTCTCTCCACGGATGCTGCCCAGCCTGCCGAGTTTTTCCAACGTTTTCTGTTATTACCCCTGAAAGACAACCGCTTTACCTTGCTCGATGCTGCCACCCGCTGGCAGACAGGTGGCACCACTGCGACGACAAGATTTTTTGCGAAGGAAACCCACTGCACACATTACAACAGCAAGACGCTGCGGACGCTGGAAATCTGAAACAACCACAGTAAACGCTGGAGACACTCAGCAGGTTGGGCAGCATCCGTGGAGAGAGAAAGAAACAGAGTTAAGGTTTCGGGTCGACGAGCCTTCCTCAGAACTGGAAGAAGTTGGAGAAGGGACAGGTTTTTAAGCAAATGCAGGGGCAGGGAGAGGGAGGAAGGAACAAAAGGGAAGGTCTGTGATAGGCTGGAAGGCAGGAGAGATTAAAAAAACACACTGCGCACAGTGGTGATCTGCAACAAGGGCAGACAATGCAGGAAAAACAGCAGCAACTTAAACCTTTCGGGTGCAACCCCCCTGTGGGAACTGAAAACTGGAAGGTTAGCACAGGGTTGGGAACGAGAAACAGATATTGAACGACAACTTGTATTTATTTCGTGCCTTTAACGTAGTAAAACGTCCCCCAAGGCACTCCACAGGAGTGTTATATGACAACATTTTTTTTGGACACCGAGCCATATAAGGAGACATTTTGGGCGGATGGCCAAAAGCTTGGTCAAAGAGGTAGGTTTTAAAAGGAGGAAAGAGAGGCGGAGAGGTTTAGGGAGGGAATTCCAGAGCTTAGGGCCCAGGCAACAGAAGGCACGGCCACCAATGGTGGAGCGATTATAATCAGGGATGCTTGAGAGGGCAGAATTGGAGGAGCGCAGATATCTCGGGGGGGGGGGGGGGGGGGGGGGGTTTGTGGGGCTGAAGGGCCAGTTAAAAAGAAAGGCAGACTTGCATTTATATAGCGCCTTTCACGACCACCGGACGCCCCAAAGCGCTTTACAGCCAATTACAGGAAACTTTGGTTTATCCGGAGGTTAACTCGATCCACCGGCAAAATTCAGGAGTCGGTTCTGTAAGTTTTTTTTCTTTTCGTTGCTTTTTTTTTCCCCACCAGTCAGGCTCTGCAAGGTCTAGCTGAAGCTGTTGCTTAGCTACAGAGACGCTTGCAAGCTACGGCCGACTGTTTAGAAGCTGTTGCTAAGCAACAGGGTTTGTTGCTAGATACGGAGCTCAAAAGCTCCGTATGTTTTAACATTAGCGCTGGTTTGTCCGGCAGTTTTGATGGGACGGCAACAGCTCGGTCCCGTCGGTGCCGGGTAGCACAAAGTTTCCTGTAAGTACTTTTTTTTTTTTTTTTTGAAGTGTGGTCACTGTTGTAATGTGGGAAACGCGGCAGCCAATTTACACACAGCAAGCTCCCACAAACAGCAATGTGATGACGACCAGATCATCTGGTTTTAGTGATGTTGATTGAGGGATAAATATTGGCCCCGGGGAGAACTCCCCTGCTCTTCTTCGAAATAGTGGCCGCGGGATCTTTTACGCCCACCTGAGAGCAGACGGGGCCTCGGTTTATCATCTCATCCAAAAGGCAGCACCTCCGACAGTGCGGCGCTCCCTCAGTACGCACTGGGAGTGTCGGCCTGGATTGTGTGCTCATGTCTCTGGAGTATAGGGTAGAACAGAGAGTATAATTAACTCAGATACTGAGTAAGGAATGAGGCTGTGCAGACAGCAAAGATGTCGAGTACATTTTATCTTTTATTGAGAAATCCATCAAAATCTGCTACACTTCTAAAATACGATTCCCGTAACAGTCAAATTGAAAGCTGGTTTAAAACGTCACCGATGACATTCCCGGGTTGGCGTCACTGCGGGTAAGGTGGCGATGTATGGCATCAGCAGGAGCTTGTCGAGGTGGCTATTCAGAGAGCTCGCACTGGTCCGGAAGTTGCACATCTCCAGGGAGACAGACAGGGGAGAGGAGGCTCCTCAGTGGGTGAGGGGGGCGGTGGAGGAGAGAGAGAGAGAGAGAGAGAGAGAGAGAGAGACAGGAGGAGAGGAGGGTTCAGCGAGACAAGAGTGGGATGTCCGGGGTGTTCATGATGAGACTGGAATCGAGGCTCAGACTATCTGAAACAGAGACAGATTAAAAAAAAAGGGCAGATCAGGCAAACGGAGATTAACCAGCGGTGATCTGATCAATGAAGAGCAAAGCTCCCTCTACACTGCCCCAAGAGCGTGCCTTAACTGTCGATTATCAAACCCACAGCCCCAGTATAACCGCAGCTCTCCATTAACTCCATCTCCAGCGATCTAGGGCCTGTGCCCATCTTACTGCCTCCATTAACACCATCTCCAGCGATCTAGGGCCTGTGCCCATCTTACTGCCTCCATTAACACCATCTCCAGCGATCTAGGGCCTGTGCCCATCTTACTGCCTCCATTAACTCCATCTCCAGCGATCTAGGGCCTGTGCCCATCTTACTGCCTCCATTAACTCCATCTCCAGCGATCTAGGGCCTGTGCCCATCTTACTGCCTCCATTAACTCCATCTCCAGCGATCTAGGGCCTGTGCCCAGCTTACTGCCTCCATTAACACCATCTCCAGCGATCTAGGGCCTGTGCCCAGCTTACTGACCCCATTAACACCACCTCCAGCGATCTAGGGCCTGTGCCCATCTTACTGACCCAATTAACACCATCTCCAGCGATCTAGGGCCTGTGCCCATCTTACTGCCTCCATTAACACCATCTCCAGCGATCTAGGGCCTGTGCCCATCTTACTGCCTCCATTAACACCATCTCCAGCGATCTAGGGCCTGTGCCCAGCTTACTGACCCCATTAACACCATCTCCAGCGATCTAGGGCCTGTGCCCATCTTACTGCCTCCATTAACACCATCTCCAGCGATCTAGGGCCTGTGCCCATCTTACTGACCCAATTAACACCATCTCCAGCGATCTAGGGCCTGTGCCCATCTTACTGCCTCCATTAACACCATCTCCAGCGATCTAGGGCCTGTGCCCATCTTACTGCCTCCATTAACACCATCTCCAGCGATCTAGGGCCTGTGCCCAGCTTACTGACCCCATTAACACCATCTCCAGCGATCTAGGGCCTGTGCCCATCTTACTGCCTCCATTAACACCATCTCCAGCGATCTAGGGCCTGTGCCCAGCTTACTGCCTCCATTAACACCATCTCCAGCGATCTAGGGCCTGTGCCCATCTTACTGCCTCCATTAACACCATCTCCAGCGATCTAGGGCCTGTGCCCAGCTTACTGACCCCATTAACACCATCTCCAGCGATCTAGGGCCTGTGCCCATCTTACTGACCCAATTAACACCATCTCCAGCGATCTAGGGCCTGTGCCCAGCTTACTGACCCAATTAACTCCATCTCCAGCGATCTAGGGCCTGTGCCCAGCTTACTGACCCAATTAACTCCATCTCCAGCGATCTAGGGCCTGTGCCCATCTTACTGACCCAATTAACACCATCTCCAGCGATCTGCAGCCTGTGCCCATCTTACTGCCTCCATTAACACCATCTCCAGCGATCTAGGGCCTGTGCCCATCTTACTGCCTCCATTAACACCATCTCCAGCGATCTAGGGCCTGTGCCCATCTTACTGCCTCCATTAACACCATCTCCAGCGATCTAGGGCCTGTGCCCATCTTACTGCCTCCATTAACACCATCTCCAGCGATCTAGGGCCTGTGCCCATCTTACTGCCTCCATTAACTCCATCTCCAGCGATCTAGGGCCTGTGCCCAGCTTACTGCCTCCATTAACACCATCTCCAGCGATCTAGGGCCTGTGCCCAGCTTACTGCCTCCATTAACTACACCTCCAGCGATCTAGGGCCTGTGCCCAGCTTACTGACCCCATTAACACCATCTCCAGCGATCTAGGGCCTGTGCCCAGCTTACTGCCTCCATTAACTACACCTCCAGCGATCTAGGGCCTGTGCCCAGCTTACTGCCTCCATTAACTACACCTCCAGCGATCTAGGGCCTGTGCCCAGCTTACTGACCCAATTAACACCACCTCCAGCGATCTAGGGCCTGTGCCCATCTTACTGCCTCCATTAACTCCATCTCCAGCGATCTAGGGCCTGTGCCCATCTTACTGCCTCCATTAACTCCATCTCCAGCGATCTAGGGCCTGTGCCCATCTTACTGCCTCCATTAACTCCATCTCCAGCGATCTAGGGCCTGTGCCCATCTTACTGCCTCCATTAACTCCATCTCCAGCGATCTAGGGCCTGTGCCCATCTTACTGCCTCCATTAACACCACCTCCAGCGATCTAGGGCCTGTGCCCAGCTTACTGCCGCCATTAACTACACCTCCAGCGATCTAGGGCCTGTGCCCAGCTTACTGCCTCCATTAACACCACCTCCAGCGATCTAGGGCCTGTGCCCAGCTTACTGCCGCCATTAACTACACCTCCAGCGATCTAGGGCCTGTGCCCAGCTTACTGCCTCCATTAACACCACCTCCAGCGATCTAGGGCCTGTGCCCAGCTTACTGCCTCCATTAACACCACCTCCAGCGATCTAGGGCCTGTGCCCAGCTTACTGCCTCCATTAACACCATCTCCAGCGATCTAGGGCCTGTGCCCAGCTTACTGACCCCATTAACACCATCTCCAGCGATCTAGGGCCTGTGCCCAGCTTACTGCCTCCATTAACACCATCTCCAGCGATCTAGGGCCTGTGCCCAGCTTACTGACCCCATTAACACCATCTCCAGCGATCTAGGGCCTGTGCCCAGCTTACTGCCTCCATTAACACCATCTCCAGCGATCTAGGGCCTGTGCCCAGCTTACTGCCTCCATTAACACCATCTCCAGCGATCTAGGGCCTGTGCCCAGCTTACTGCCTCCATTAACACCATCTCCAGCGATCTAGGGCCTGTGCCCAGCTTACTGACCCCATTAACACCACCTCCAGCGATCTAGGGCCTGTGCCCAGCTTACTGACCCAATTAACACCATCTCCAGCGATCTAGGGCCTGTGCCCAGCTTACTGCCTCCTATACACATGCAATGATGATGTCCAGAGACGCTGCAAGGGTGGGGAAAAGCAAAAAGCAAATAAAACATCCCAATCTGCACGCAGAAAGCTCCCACAAACAGCAATGTGATAAATGACCAGAAAATCTCTTTTTAGGTGATGAGTGTGGGGCGGGACCCCCTGCCTGCCTCATTCCCCCTCCCCTCCCCCACCACCACAGAGCAACACGTACCCTGGTCGAAGTTGAGCTTCTTTGCAGGCGACCCTTCTCCCAGACCTTCGATGTCCACCAGATCGCTGTTGACGTCCGAGTCGTTGAGGGCGCTGAGGGTCACGTCTGCGGGGGACAGACAGAGATCATCACTCCCTCCGCAGCACAGAAACCGCCCAGCCGCACCCCGTCACAACCCGCCGCTGGGTGAACCTGGGACATAGGGAGGTGGGGGCGAGGTTCCAGACGGACGGCAAGCCACCGCTGGAATCCCCCAGCGTCTGGCTGGGAAGGACATCAGCGACGGCAGGGCCCAGCATCTCACTA
Organism: Somniosus microcephalus; assembly: GCF_052327205.1. Lineage (NCBI taxonomy): Eukaryota > Metazoa > Chordata > Chondrichthyes > Squaliformes > Somniosidae > Somniosus > Somniosus microcephalus. The sequence continues at coordinate 43,107,174 of NW_028225182.1, read as the reverse complement.
TCCTCATAGAGCCCTCAGAGGAAGAAATCACAGTCACAGAGCTTTGAAGGACTGACCCCAGGAGTGGTCTCACACCCACCTGAGCATCAAGTGCCCCCCACAACATGCTAGTATCAAACCATCTATTCGCTATTCGATATTGTTACTAATCTTAATGTTTATGCACGCGCTGTATGTCATCGCGATTTATAGTCATGCATGCAAATTGTTTCGCATTGAGAACCCCTATGTAAACACTTCGAATGGAACGCCCATCACGGTGTAGTTGCAGGCTCTGGCCAGTGGGTGATGCTGTGGCTCAAGATCCCGAAATCTCCCTCTTCTATTCTCAATGACTGGGCAATCTAGCGTTTACAAACAAGCCCGCAATATTACCTCAGAGCAGTGATTGCGAGATCAAAATGCATTTGGTTTGCCGCCACATCCCATAATACTTAGGAGGAAAAGTCCTGTTGCCGTAGGGTCACCGGGTCCAACCTATTGGAGGCTCCTTCACCACCCGGTCTGAATGTCCCGCCAACAGCTGCAGGGACCGTGGCTTCAGAATAGCTTGAGAATCTTTGGGCAGCTCTTTCAAAGAGCCGGCACAGGCACGACGGGCCGAATGGCCTCCTTCTGTGCTGTAAGATTCGAATATGCTTTAATTGATCGCAAGGTAGCATGCGGGGGGGGGGGGGGGGGGGCGGAGTGGGGAACCACTCAATGGGGCGTCAGAGGCAAGACTGTGCCCGATAGAACAGAGCAGGTTACCAGGGAGGGGGGTCTTAGTTGTTAGACGTGTTTACAATATAAAATTATAAAGGGATGGGACAGGGTAGAGAGAGAGAGAGAGAGAGAGAGAGAGAGAGACTCTTCCCAGGGACCTGGGGCAGGGGAGTCTATATCGAGGGGATGCAGACATAAGGTTAAAACGTACGATTTAGGAGAGAGAGCAAGAGAAACTCTTTCTGCACAGAGGGTTCTGAGGCTGGGGAGTTAGTGATTGATGCGGCGACCCTGTCAACATTTGAGAACATTGAATTACAAAGTACTTACAGCACAGAAGCAGGCAATTCAGCCCAAGTGGTCCATGCGGCGTTCATGCTCCACACGAGCCTCCTCCCACCTTGCTTCATCTCACCCTGTCAGCATTACTTTCTAGTCCTTTCTCCCTCATGTACTCATCTAGCTTCCCCTTAGAGTGGGATTGGGGGGAGTTGAAGGAAAAAGGAGTAAAGGGAATAGGGCGGGCACATGGAGGATGGGCCGAGTGGCCTGCGCTGTGATTTCCATGTAAGACATGCCTGGGAAGGGGAAGGGGGAGGAGGTGAAAAACTAGAAATCTGAAACAAAAACAGATCACGCTGGGAATAGGTGTCTGTCGACAGAAAAGACAGGTGCAGAGTTGGGAAGAGGGGTGTGACAGTTCATCACAACATTTCGGGTTTTGGAAATACTTCCCCTCCACTATAAAATTGGGGTGAGGGCGGAGTTTGGGAATAAAGTACTTCCCCTTTAAGACTGCTCTTCCCCTTTAATGTAGTGGATGGGGGATTTTTTTCTGCCAACCCGTACCTGATCCCCTGCCTCTGAGCGCCAACCCAACTCCCCTCCCCCCTCACCAACCCCCCCCACCTTACCGGACGTCTTCTGCTTCTTAGCACCCGAGTCCGGGGGGGCCGTGTTCCCCACCGCTGCCGCGGCTGTCGGCGTGGTTGGCGTCGAGACAGCCGCCGCCGCCGCCTTCTTCTGCGTCTTCTTGGGCGACTCCGAGGGGAGGGGCACGCTGCTGTCCTCGTAGACCTTCCGCTTCACCGTGGTCTTGATCTGGGCGCTGGGGAAGGAGTGGAGGGGGCAAAAGAGGAACGTTAGGACCAGAGTGGTTATGGTCAACTCGTTACGCACCAAAAAAAAAAACCCCGCTGCCTTCGCCGCACCGTATAAAGAAAGAACTTGCATTTCTCCAGCGCCTTTCACCACCTCAGGACGTCCCAAAGCGCTTTACAGCCAATGAAGTACTTTTTGAAGTGTAGTCGCTGTTGTAATGTAGGAAACGTGGCAGCCAATTTGCGCACAGCAAGCTCCCACAAACAGAAATGTGATATTGACCAGATTGTTTTTTTTTAGTGAAGTTGAACGAGGAATAAATATTGGCCCAAGACCCCTGCTCTTTTTCGAAATACATAGGATATACATCACAGAAACAGGCCATTCGGCCCAACCAGTCCATGCCGGCATTTATGCTCCACACGAGCCTCCTCCCAACCAACTCTATCAGCATAACCCTTCTCCCTCATTTGCTCATCTTGCTTCCCCTTAAATGCATCGATACTATTCGCTTCAACCACTCCCTGTGGTAGCGAGTTCCACATTCTCACCACTCTCTGGGTAAAGAAGTTTCTTCTGAATTCCCGATTGGATTTCTTTGCGACGATCTTATATTGATGGCCTCTAGTTATGCTCTTCCCCACAAGTGGAAACTTTCTCTCTCTGTATCCACTCTATCAAAACCTTTCATAATATCAAAGACCTCTATTAGGTCACCCCTCAGCTTTCTCTTTTCAAGAGGAAAGAGACCCAGCCTGTTCATCCTTTCCTGATAGCTATAGCTTCATGGTTCTGGTATCATCCTTGCAAATCTTTTTGGCACCCTCTCCAGTGCTTCCTTTTTTATAATATGGCGGCCAGAACTGTACACAGTACTCCCCAAGTGTGGTCTAACCAAGGTTTGATACAAGTTTAGCATAACTTCTCTACTTTTCAATTCTATCCCTCTAGAAATTTGCTGTGCGCAAATTGGCTGCCGTGTTTCCTACATTACAACAGTGACTACACTTCAAAGTACCTCATCAGCCCGGATTATGTGCTCAAGTCCCTGGAGTGGGACATGAACCCACAACCTTCAGTCTCAGAGGCGAGAGTGCTGCCCACCGAGCCACGGCCGAGAGTCTTGACTGCCATTTTTATTATTAAAAAGTACATGGCCTAGAAATTCAGTATAGCCACGTTTGGGGCGCTACAGCATGGCGTTCGCTAACTTTTGCGCCCGGCACAACTTAGCGCCACCTTCGCCGATATTCAGTTGCATCGCCCCAAGAGGTTGCTGCTGCGCTAAAGCAGGCGATGCACGACTATCATTAGGCGCTAAGCCGGCGATCCGGGGCGCAAACACCGAAGGCGGGCGCAGCGCAGGTGCGGCGAGGTGCTCATTGAGGGCAGACAGTCAGGCGCCGGTCAGCGCTTAAAAGGGGAAGGGTGGAATTGCTTGGCTGCCACGCCCTGCACACTGCAGCCCTAAGGCAAGGCCTGAACACTGCTTCTGGAACAGCTCCACGCCCAGGAGAATGGAGAAGGCCAGGGAGAGAGCGCAGCGCTTCGGCGAGGGTGACCTGAGGCTGCTGGTTGGCGCAGTGGACCGCAGGCGCCATGTTCTGTTCCCTGAAGGTGGCAGGAGGCCGCTGCCCGCCGAATATCGGAAAGCATGGAGGGATGTGGCAAACAGGGTCACGTCCAACAGCGTGGTTGGCAGGACACCAACCCAGTGCCGGAAAAAATTCAACGACCTCACTCGAGTTGTCAGGGTGAGTACCCTTTCCAGTATCCTCCTCATCCCTGCATGTGCACCTCACTTTATGGCCAAACAGGTCTGAAAGCCCTAATGGCCAGCCCTCATCCAGCAGCTACGGGACTGTCATGAAAAGCACTTGCGCAATCAGGACTTTAGACACTGTCAGGGCTAATCGAACATGGGAGGCAGTGCGGACAAGATCAGGGCTTGACACTGTACTTAGAGGCGGTCCTTTCTCTTGCAGGCCAAGCTGGCGCATAACAGAAGACAGCAGCGACAGACCGGGGGAGGCCATCCTGACCTGAAACAGCTGAGCGACCTCGAGCAGCGAGTGGAGCGGATCATAGCAGGCCGGCTGAGTGGCCCCGTCGCCACTGGAGATGCTGACCCTGTTCTGGGCACCAATGGTAAGGTCATCACCTTTTTGACCTCTTCCTTTCCACTTGCGCCTCACACCAGCATCCTTTGCCACTATTGAACCAATGCAGTGCACAACAGCACTCATGCCTCCCTCGCTGCCACCCTGTCCTCACTCTAAAGCAACTCTTGTGCCTCCCTGCTTTCAGATGGTGATTCGCCAGGTGAGGAGGTGGCCCCTCAAGCTGGCACTGTGTCTGAGTCAGACATAGAGGAGGAGGAAGGGGAAGCCAGCCCATCAGGGACACCCTCAGCCGAGGCAGCCCATGGCCATGATGGTGACACGTCTTCTCTGGAGGGGAGCAGGGGGGAAGGGTCGGAGGATAGTGAAGCTCCGGGGACCAGCAGGCTGCAGCAACGCGGGAGGGGTGGGGAAGCTCGGCGGCCTTCTCCCCGGAGGGTGAGTGCGGCCTCCAGTCCTGCTACGGTGAGCACAGAGGAGGTGCGGCTCCTAGCGGAAATGGGCGCCCAGGCTGAGCGCAGGCACACTGAGCTCATGGCTGCAGTGGCAAGGATGCCTGACTCCATAGAGTCACTGGCAAGGAGTGTGCAGGAATTCGGGGCAGCACAGGCCAGGAGTCTGCAACAATTCAGTGCAGCACAGGCCAGGAGTCTGCAGGACATCGCAGCAGCACAGGCTAGGAGTCAGCAGGACTTTGCTGCTTCACAGGCGGCTTCTAACCAAGTGCTCAGTCGTGCCGTGCATTCACTGGCTGCTGTCATGCAGACACAGACCAGGGCCACACGGGCACTAACTGCTGCCACACTCGCTGGATCGGCCAGGCATCGCCGGGGCACTCGCTGTGCCGCAGCAGCCCAGCAGTCTGTGCCTCAGCAGATTGCTGCGCATGCTGCAGTGCTGGCCTGTGCGCGTGCCAATGTATCAGCCGACCAGGGAGTGCCTGTGACCTGTCAGGTTGTCAGCATTCCTGCAGCCAACACTGTCACTCCTCCATTGCAGCTGCCACCAGCTGTTGGACAGACTGCTGCCGCCCAAGCAGAGTTGGAGCAGTCAGCAGCCGGCCCCTCCAGTCCCAGAGCTGGTCCAGGCCGACCCCCAAGGGCATCTGCCGTCTCATCATCTGACCCTCAGCAGCCTTCCCCCAGCCTTGCTGCAGCCACTGGGGTCCCATTGAGGAGCAGCTGCAGGGCGGGTAGGGGCCAGTCACGGAAGCGAGACGGATCACCCTCGCAGGGGAAAAAGTAGAAGGTGGGGCCAAATGTTTTGTTTTACTTATAAAAGCCGAGACTGGTGTATTTGTTTCATATATAAAGGCCGAGACTGGTATATTTGTTTTACTTGTAAAGGCCGAGACTGGTGTATGTGTGTTTTTTTTGGGGGGGGGGGGGGGGGGGGGTTTCTCTCCATTAGTTTGTCAGGTGGGAAGGGCACAGAGGTATCACAGTAAAAAATGTTCTTAAATCACACTGTCCATGCTTTCTTTTGGAAGTCCTGGTTGCCCTGCTCGGCTGAGGGCTTGTGGAGCGGCTACATTCATCTTCTGCCATTGGCACAAGCCATTCCCTGAGAGGGGGCCTAGAACCGACTTGCAATAAGCCGCCGACGGGCGGCCCTTGCACTTTCTGCCTCCCTCCTGTGCTGGTCCTCCTCCTCCTCCTCCGGTGGTCCTCCAATGTCTGCTGGCAGTGGCGGAGTCCTGCGGATAGCCAGGTTGTGCAGCATGCAGCACACGACAACGAAATGGGAGACTCGCTCAGGCGAGTACTGTAGGGCTCCCCCGGAACGATCCAGACAGCGGAACCGTTGCTTCAGCACGCCGATTGTTTGCTCAATTATGTTCCTGGTTGCTTGATGGCTGTCATTGTATCCCTCTTCAACAGGGGTGCTGGGCGCACGGAGCGGGGTCATCAGCCAGGTGCACAAAGGATAGCCTTTGTCCCCGAGAAGCCATCCTCGTGGGCGAGGCTGGGCCTCGAACATGTCTGCCACAGAAGTCTGGCGCAGGATGAAGGCATCGTGGCTGCTGCCTGGAAAGCGGGCATTGACAGCTAGGATGAGCTGCCTGTGGTCACACACCAACTGCACGTTGAGCGAATGGTAGCCCTTCCGGTTGCGGTAATCCTCGGCATTCTCTAGAGGTGCCCGCAAAGCCACATGCGTGCAGTCAATGGCGCCCTGCACCATGGGGAAGCCCGCTAATGCTGCAAAGCCCATTGCACGCTCTTGCTGCTCGTCAACAGTTATGGGGAAGGAGATGAACTAACGTCTCCTTCTGAAAAGGGCATTGGTCACTTGGCGGATGCAGCAATGTACCGCAAACTGGGAGATGTTGGAAATGTCCCCAGTAGCGGATTGGAAGGAGCCGATGGCATAGAAGTTGAGAGCCACCGTCACCTTCACTGCCACCGACAGAGACGTCCTGCTCCTCAGCTGTGGCTGCAGATCTCCCCGAAGCAGGTGGCAGATCTCAGTGACCACCGCCCTTCTGAATCGCAGCCTCCGAACACACTGCTCCTCAGACATGTTCAGATATGAGAACTGCTGGCGGTATAGCCTGGGTGGGTAAGGCCTCCTTTGCCGACGCCTGTTGCCCCTTCTCCGTCTGGCCATGACTGGCACTCTCTGACGGCGTCTCTGAGCCCTTTGAATGCAATGGAGAAGCCCAACGTTTCCACCCATTGCAGCCCCCATTATATGTTTCCAATCAATGCTATGACACTGAAGTTAAAGACACGTGCAAAGCTGTGGCCTGAAGCCACAAGTACCTGTGCGAGTGTTGAGCCAAACCAGAAAGCACTACCTTTGTCTCTCTCCAAAGATCCGTCTCTCACAAAGAAGGAGTGGTGCAAAATGGCTGCCATTTATACTGCAGGAGGAGTCCCCTTTAATTGGCGCCCCCCGCAGCGACTGGGAACCGTTCCCCTCTACCAGTCGCTAGGGACGCCAGGCGCACAATAGGCCGGCGCCACTGAATTTCCGGTTCGGGGCGCACAAAAGGCGTTGCACCATGAAATGACGTCAGGATCTACGCGCGCAGCTGAGCGCTCGCAAAGGTTTTGCGCTGCCACTAAATCTTAACTGAAGTTCGCGAGAGGCGCAGATCGCGCTGCGCCCGGGCGCTAGCCGCTTAGCACCCCACTTCTCCTCCTCCTAAGGCGCTAGCGGCTGGCGCAAACAACTGAATTTCTAGGCCCATGACTTTTATTTCCAACAAAGACAGAACAGTAATGTAGACAGAATTGGTTGAAATCGTGTTCTCGAAAAGCCCATCTTTTCCCCTCAATAGTGTTGATAACACTGGAGAAGGATGAATTTCTGGATCAAGGTCGGATAGGCACATGTAAACAAATAAGCTAGGTGGATGATATTGAGCTTAAAGAATCATTAAGATTGAAATACAGAACATAAGAACATAAGAAGTAGGAGCTGTTTTGTGTTATGCAACCTGCAGTGTAGGTAGTGCACATACCCCGGAGACGGCCGGTTGCTCGGTTTTTTGCCTCATCTGTCAAAAGGGCAGGGGCAGCGCGCGCCAGCCTCATCCGTCCTGGGCTGGCAGCTTGTCCGAAACCCGCTCTTGAATGACCCCCCCCCCCACCCCGCACTTTGATTGGCCTGGGTGCCTTAATCTCAAGGAGGGCCTGATTACAAAAGGTGGAGGAAGTGATGCTTCAGTTGTATAGAGCCATGGTCCGATCCCCATCCGGGGTAACTGCGTTCAGTTCGGGGCACCGCACCTCAGGAAGAACATAACATAAGAACATAAGAAGTAGGAGCAGGAGTAGGCCATACGGCCCCTCGGGCCTGCTCCGCCATTCAATAGGATCATGGCCGATCCGAACCTAGACTCACGTCCACTTCCCTGCCCTCTCCCCGTAACCCCTAATTCCCTTATCTGCTAGGAAACTGTCTATCTCCGTTTTAAATTTATTTAATGTCGCAGCTTCCACAGCTCTCTGAGGTAGCAAATTCCATAGATTTACTACCCTCTGAGTGAAGAAGTTTCTCCTCATCTCAGTTTTGAAAGGGCAGCCCCTTATTCTAAGATTATGCCCCCTAGTTCTAGTCTCACCCATCAGTGGAAACATCCTCACCGCATCCACCCGATCAAGCCCCCTCACAATCTTATATGTTTCAATAAGATCGCCTCTCATTCTTCTGAACTCCAATGAGTAGAGGCCCAACCTACTCAACCTCTCCTCATAAGTCAACCCCCTCATCTCCGGAATCAACCGAGTGAACCTTCTCTGAACCGCCTCGAGAGCAAGTATATCTTTTCTTAAATATGGAAACCAAAACTGCACGCAGTATTCCAGGTGTGGCCTCACTAATACCCTGTATAACTGCAGCAAGACTTCTCTGTTTTTAAAACAGAAGCTTTTAAAACACAGGCTTTTCATCGCAGCAGGGGGTAGTGTAAGAGAAGGAGATTGCTGCAATACAAAGGAACATAGGAATGTATAAAAGGCAATATGCTGCTACGAGAGCGTGCATCAAAGGTTGTTTACAACAAAGCTATGGCTCGGGGAAAGCAATGATAGGAAGTAACAGTATGGTGTGAAAAGGCACGGGGCCTCTCATTCCTGTTTGGCAATCTGTTCCAACGATTGGGTGGTCAGAAAATATCGGATGGTGCAGACCATACACAAACTGGTATAAAGAAGTGATGCAGTGTTTTTCCTTAGAAAGAAAAGCCTTCAGCGCCCTTCAAGACCCGGTGGCGTGAACAGGCCTGGAGAAGCCACCTTCACGGTTCTTCGTTAAATCCATGCACACCAAGTTTAGACGTAGGACTGATGTGCGCTGCTCTGTGTGGGTGTTTAGGGTTATCCTTCATTAGTAATCAGCAATACATGAAGTGACTTATCAGGCATATTACTGTCTCTAGCTTTTCGAATCTGTTTGAAAGGTAAAGGTCCTTATCCAACATGTTATTTATGATGTTCTGAGGCACACAGTAGTCTGTAATTACTGTCGCACTATTGCTCATTGCGCTTCACTCCTCACCAGATCTAAGCAGCAGTTTATCACCTAAGCCATGATCTGAGATTTTTATAGTTTTCCCTATCGCTCTAACTTCCTCCAGCCCTCCGAGAACTCTGCACTCCTCCAATTCTGGACTCTTGCGCGTCCCCGGTTTCCTTCTCCCCACCACGGGCTTCAGCCGCCTGGGCCCCAAGCTCTGGAATTCCCTCCCTAAACCTCTCCATTGCTCCCTTCCCCTTCAAGACGCTCCTTAAAACCTACCTCTTTGACCAAGCTTTTGGTCACCTGCCCTAATATGTAGCTCAGTCTCAACTATTTGATTAGCCGTTTGCGAAGTGCCTTGGGACGTTTTACGATGCTAAAGGTGCTATATAAATGCAGCTTCTTCTGCCTACCAAAGGCAAGGAAAGAACACCATGCACTCCAGTAAGGCGGATGACAGTGACGAGGGTTCTTGTGTGACCCCTGGGCCTGTCACGGTCACTTAGACAACTGGGTTAATTAAAACCACACGGCGGGTCGGAGGGGGGGGGGGGGGGGGTGGTACGGGCATGCTCGCAGAAATGGGTTCACCCCGGGGAAACCGCCTAGTGTCTAAAGACAAGACGAGCTTGTTTACCTCTATTAAAGATGACACTTTGCTCGGCTCCATGGTGTGATGCCTCGCCCCAATGTAGTCACATGGGCCTCGGCCGACAAGCGTTGGTAGGCTCCTCGACCTTAAGGCAAGGTTACCGCCACCTGCCATGGCTCGTCATCGCCGGCACGTACGCACGTTGCCGCAAGGAAATCACCGGCCAACCATCAGAATCCTGGCTGGCGTCCTTTTGACCCCCCTCTCTAACCCAGGGACACGTGAGCGTCACTATCCTGACGGACAAGTGTTGGTAGGCTCCTCGACCTTAAGGCAAGGACACCCTCAAAGCCTCCTTGAAAAAGTGCAAGATCCCTACCAACAATTGGGAATCCCTGGCCCAAGACCGCACAAAGTGGAGGAGAAGCATCCGGGAAGGTGCCGAACACCTCGAGTCTCTCCGCCGGGAGCAAGCGGAAGCCAAGCGCAAACAGCGCACGTCAACCCAATCACCCCACCCACCCGCCCCTTCAACCACTGTCTGCCCCACCTGTGACAGAGACTGTAGGTCCCGCATTGGACTCATCAGTCACCCGAGAACTCATTTTTAATGTGGAAGCAAGTCATCCTCGGTTCCGAGGAACTGCCTAAGAAGACTATCCTGACGGAGATCTGGCATCTTCCTGGTTGGTAGGGTTTACTGCCACACTGGGGCTGTGCAACTAACCATCAGTGGAGACCGTTACAAAAGAAACTCGTTCCGACAGAGTCTGGACACCGAGTTTCGGTTGCGGGATAAAGGTTGGCCCAGGACACCGGGGGAGAACGCCCCTGCTCCTCTTCCCATAGTGGCCGCGGGATCTTTTACGCCCACCCGAGAGCGCAGATGAGGTCTCCCTCAAAAGACGGCACCTGACAGTGCAGCACTCCCTCAGTGCAGGCACTGGGAGTGTCGGCCTACAGGTCCTGCAGTCTAATGTGGAAAGAAACGCGGGCGATGTCAGAATCACAGACACAGAATCCCCACAATGCAGATAGAGGCCATTTCGGCCCATCGAGCCTGCACCGACACATACCCCACCCTATCCCTGTAACCCCACGTATTTAATCCCCTAACACCATCTCCATCCAGTTCTCAGTGCACACGGCGCCACTGTAAACGCGAGGTACTGCTAGCTGCTGCTGCCACTACTGCAGAGAATACAAACTGCAGACTGGCACGACAGAGGCCACTTTGCTGCTTGTGGGAGCTTGCTGTGCGGCAATTGGCTGCTGGGCGTGTTCATTCCGTTTCGAAGCACTTTACGATTATCTGTCCGTGGACTGCTCCCGTTGGTTTAATACACGTTAACGTCAGCCGATTCACACTAAATCCGCAATCTTGCTCCGAGATACCTCCGCCCCGGGAGCAATATTCCCTTGAAGCAGCGCGGCCGCACAGTAATGGGAAAGGTCCCGCGCAGGCCGCTCAGCGGCTTCTCCATTGTAAATACCGCGCATGCGTGGAAATTTAATGGGACCGCGCGCTAATAGAAACAGGCGCACAGGACAAAGCGCAGCTTAAAGTGAACATTGCCTGGGGCCCACGCCCCCGGGCCACCCTCTCTGCCCCCGAGTCCGCCCCACCCCTGTGCCCTCGCCCTCCCCCCGGGCACCCACCCCTGCTTACACTGTGCGATCTTTGATGACGGTGCTGATTTTGTTTAAATCCTCTCCGAAGCGCTTTACGGCCGAGCGCAGCATCTCAATCTCCGTGTCCGTCCACTTGGCACTGGCGGGAAGAGAGAGAGAGAGAGAGACAAAATGTGGGAGAGTAGGGAATGCGGAGTGAGCCGCGGGCACCGAGCTCGACGCGGGCTAGTGCTGGCGGAACGCGCGAGTAAGCAAACCTGGACTGCGGTGGAGGTCACTGCCAGCGCGTGTAGCCCGCGCGCTCGAGCGAGATGGGCGCCAGGCTGGAGCGCCAGCTCAGTGAATGTACCGCCCGGTGCGGCCCTGAGCCAGCCTCAATCAGTTAATGTTAAAGAAAGAAAGACTTGCATTTATACAGCGCCTTGCACGACCTCTGGACGTCCCAAAAAGTGCTTTACTTTTTGAACTGTAGTCGCTGCTGTAATGTAGGAAACGGCTCATCCAATTTCCGCACAGCAAGCTCCCACAAACAGCAATGCGATAATGACCAGATAATATTGGCCCAGAACTTCGGGTCCCCCCGGGTGAGTACGCACGGGGTACTCACCCGTAGGCCCAATGGAAGTGCCGGTTTCCTGCACGCACTGCGCATGCGCGGGAAACCGGCATTTCCGTTCCCCTGAAAGCAGGGGTTCAGAGGTCGAACGCGTGTGTGGGGGAGGCAGCGCTGTGCGCATCGAACTTCGGTTTTTTTTTTTTTTTTAAAACAGGTTTTCCCGGGAGGGTAAGTCTCCAGCAGTTACAGTTAAAAAGCAGTCGCAAGGCCTGCTTTTTACAAGGTAAGTGGTGAATTAATTAAAATTTAAACATTTTTTCCACAGGTTTATTATTTTTAAATACTTTAAAGAAAGGTAAGTTTATTTTTAGCCCCGTTAGAAAATAAAAATATTTTTTTCAAAAATTTAAATTATTGTTTAAAATAGTTATTTCATGTAATTTATAGTTTATTTAAAAAATGTGATGTTTTTAAAAAATGTATTTGAAGATTTAGTGATGTTTTGGGGCTTATAGTATTTATAGGCTTCGACAGCTCTTCCTGTCAAACTTATGAATGAAGCATTCCCTGCTACCATTGGCTCCCCATGGCCCACGTGATCCCAGGGGACGCATCGAACTAACTGCGCCCCTGGGATACGCAAGCACTGCGCGCTGGCAGCTGGAGCAGGCCCAGGATCGGAATTCCACGGGGGCCCACAGCTCAACGGCCGGCGCGCTAGATAAGTGCAGGTCGGGGGCTTACACCCGCGGGAAGCCCCCGACCCGAATTTCTGGGCCATCTGTTTCTTGTTATGTTGATTGAGGGATAAATATTGGCCTCAGGACACCGGGGAGAACTCCCCTGCTCTTCCTTGAAATAGTGGCCGTGGGATCTTTTACGTCCACCTGAGAGAGCAGACGGGGCCTCGGTTTAATGTCTCATCTGAAAGACGGCACCTCCGATAGAGCTGCACCCCTCTGCACTGCCAGCCTGGATTTTTTGTGCTGAGGTCTGTGGGGTAGGATGGAACCCTCGACCTTCCACAGTGTTCAGCTACTGAGGCACCAGATTAGGGCTGCAGTTGGCCTCAACACGCCAAAGATTAAGACAGACAACTTCCCACTCCTGGTCACTGTTCAGTTACGTGTGTGTCTGGTTGTCAGCTACGGATTAGGAACCGCTCCCTCCCACCCGCCCCCCTCCCCGCCAGACAAATATCTTGTTGACACTCACTGCCTAGGTTTATAGATGAAGAGCACATGGGGCGCGATAACAGAGGGTAAGCGAGCACCCGTGGAACTGCATCCCAGCACAAGTCAGAGAGGAAGGGGACAGTGCAGAGGGGGAGAGAGAGGGGGGGTGGAGCGGGGAGGGGGGAAGAGAGAGGGGGTGGAGCGGGGAGAGAGGGGGGGTGGAGCAGGGAGGGGGGAGGGGGAGAGAGGGGGTGGAGCGGGGAGAGGGAGAGAGAGGGGGTGGAGCGGGGAGGAGGGGGAGAGAGGGGGTGGAGCGGGGAGGGGGGAGAGAGAGGGGGTGGAGCGGGGAGGGGGGAGAGAGAGGGGGTGGAGCGGGGAGGAGGGAGAGAGGGGGGGGTGGAGCGGGGAGGGGGGAGAGAGGGGGTGGGGCGGGGAGGGGGGGAGAGAGAGGGGAGGGGGGAGAGAGAGGGGGTGGAGCGGGGGAGAGAGAGGGGGTGGAGCGGGGAGGGGGGGGAGAGAGAGGGGGTGGAGCGGGGGGGAGAGAGAGAGGGGGTGGAGCGGGGAGGAGGGAGAGGGGGGGGGGTGGAGCGGGGAGGGGGGAGAGAGGGGGTGGGGCGGGGAGGGGGGGGAGAGAGAGGGGAGGGGGGAGAGAGAGGGGGCGGAGCGGGGAGGGGGAGAGGGAGAGGGGGCGGAGCGGGGAGGGGGAGAGGGAGAGGGGGCGGAGCGGGGAGGGGGAGAGGGAGAGGGGGCGGAGCGGGGAGGGGGAGAGGGAGAGGGGGCGGAGCGGGGAGGGGGAGAGGGAGAGGGGGCGGAGCGGGGAGAGGGAGAGGGGGGCGGAGCGGGGAGAGGGAGAGGGGGCGGAGCGGGGAGAGGGAGAGGGGGCGGAGCGGGGGAGGGGGAGGGGGCGGAGCGGGGGAGGGGGCGGAGCGGGGAGAGGAGGAGGGGGCGGAGCGGGGAGAGGGGAGGGGGCGGAGCGGGGAGAGGGGAGGGGGCGGAGCGGGGAGAGGGGAGGGGGCGGAGCGGGGAGAGGGGAGGGGCGGAGCGGGGAGAGGGGAGGGGGCGGAGCGGGGAGAGGGGAGGGGCGGAGCGGGGAGAGGGGAGGGGGCGGAGCGGGGAGAGGGGAGGGGCGGAGCGGGGAGAGGGGAGGGGCGGAGCGGGGAGAGGGGAGGGGGCGGAGCGGGGAGAGGGGCGGAGCGGGGAGAGGGGAGGGGCGGAGCGGGGAGAGGGGAGGGGGGGCGGAGGGGGGCGAGCGGGGAGAGGGGAGGGGGCGGAGCGGGGAGAGGGGAGGGGGCGGAGCGGGGAGAGGGGAGGGGCGGAGCGGGGAGAGGGGAGGGGGCGGAGCGGGGAGAGGGGAGGGGGCGGAGCGGGGAGAGGGGAGGGGGCGGAGCGGGGAGAGGGAGGGGCGGAGCGGGGAGAGGGGAGGGGCGGAGCGGGAGAGGGGAGGGGCGGAGCGGGGAGAGGGAGGGGGCGGAGCGGGAGAGGGGAGGGGGCGGAGCGGGGAGAGGGGAGGGGGCGGAGCGGGGAGAGGGGAGGGGGCGGAGCGGGGAGAGGGAGGGGGCGGAGCGGGGAGAGGGGAGGGGGCGGAGCGGGGAGAGGGGAGGGGGCGAGCGGGGAGAGGGGAGGGGGCGGAGCGGGGAGAGGGGAGGGGGCGGAGCGGGGAGAGGGGAGGGGGCGGAGCGGGGAGAGGGGAGGGGGCGGAGCGGGGAGAGGGGAGGGGGCGGAGCGGGGAGAGGGGAGGGGGCGGAGCGGGGAGAGGGGAGGGGGCGGAGCGGGGAGAGGGGAGGGGGCGGAGCGGGGAGAGGGGAGGGGGCGGAGCGGGGAGAGGGGAGGGGCGGAGCGGGGAGAGGGAGGGGGCGGAGCGGGGAGAGGGCGGAGCGGGGAGAGGGGAGGGGGCGGAGCGGGGAGAGGGGAGGGGGCGGAGCGGGAGAGGGAGGGGGCGGAGCGGGGAGAGGGGAGGGGGCGGAGCGGGGAGAGGGGAGGGGGCGGAGCGGGGAGAGGGGAGGGGCGGAGCGGGGAGAGGGGAGGGGCGGAGCGGGGAGAGGGGAGGGGGCGGAGCGGGGAGAGGGAGGGGGCGGAGCGGGGAGAGGGAGGGGGCGGAGCGGGGAGAGGGGAGGGGGCGGAGCGGGGAGAGGGGAGGGGGCGGAGCGGGGAGAGGGGAGGGGGGGGAGCGGGTGGAGCGGGGAGGGGCGGAGCGGGGAGGGGAGGGGGCGGAGCGGGGAGAGGGGAGGGGGCGGAGCGGGGAGGGGGAGGGGGCGGAGCGGGGAGGGGGAGGGGGCGGAGCGGGGAGGGGGAGGGGCGGAGGCGGAGCGGGGAGGGGAGGGGGCGGAGCGGGGAGGGGGAGGGGGCGGAGGAGGGGGCGGAGCGGGGAGGGGGAGGGGGCGGAGCGGGGAGGGGGAAGGGGGGGAGGGGGGGGAGCGGGGAGGGGAGGGGGGGGAGCGGGGAGGGGGAGGGGGCGGAGCGGGGAGGGGGAGGGGGCGGAGCGGGGGGCGGGGGAGGGGGCGGAGCGGGGAGGGGGAGGGGGAGGGGGAGGGGGCGGAGCGGGAGGGGGCGGGGAGGGGGAGGGGGCGGAGAGGGGGCGGAGCGGGAGGGGAGGGGCGGAGCGGGGAGAGGGGAGGGGGCGGAGCGGGGAGGGGAGGGGGCGGAGCGGGGAGGGGGAGGGGGCGGAGCGGGGAGGGGAGGGGGCGGAGCGGAGCGGGGAGGGGGAGGGGGCGGAGCGGGGAGGGGAGGGGGCGGAGCGGGGAGGGGAGGGGGCGGAGCGGGGAGGGGGCGGAGCGGGGAGGGGGAGGGGGCGGAGCGGGAGGGGGAAGGGGGGGAGGGGGGGAGCGGGGAGGGGAGGGGGGGAGCGGGGAGGGGGAGGGGGCGGAGCGGGGAGGGGGAGGGGGCGGAGCGGGGGGGCGGGGAGGGGGCGGAGCGGGAGGGGGAGGGGGAGGGGGAGGGGGCGGAGCGGGGAGGGGGCGGGGAGGGGGAGGGGGCGGAGAGGGGGCGGAGCGGGGGCGGAGCGGGGGTGGAGAGGGGGGGAGAGGGGGCGGAGCGGGGGGAGAGGGGCGGAGCGGGGGGGAGAGGGGCGGAGCGGGGGGGAGAGGGGGCGGAGCGGGGAGGGAGAGGGGGCGGAGCGGGGAGGGAGAGGGGGCGGAGCGGGGAGGGAGAGGGGGCGGAGCGGGGAGGGAGAGGGGGCGGAGCGGGGAGGAGAGGGGGCGGAGCGGGGGCGGAGAGGGGGCGGAGCGGGGGCGGAGAGGGGGCGGAGCGGGGCGGAGAGGGGCGGAGCGGGGGCGGAGAGGGGGCGGAGCGGGGGCGGAGAGGGGCGGAGCGGGGGCGGAGAGGGGGCGGAGCGGGGGCGGAGAGGGGGCGGAGCGGGGGCGGAGAGGGGGCGGAGCGGGGGCGGAGAGGGGGCGGAGCGGGGGCGGAGAGGGGGCGGAGCGGGGCGGAGAGGGGGCGGAGCGGGGGCGGAGAGGGGGCGGAGCGGGGGCGGAGAGGGGGCGGAGCGGGGCGGAGAGGGGGCGGAGCGGGGGCGGAGAGGGGGCGGAGCGGGGGCGGAGAGGGGGCGGAGCGGGGGCGGAGAGGGGGCGGAGCGGGGGCGGAGAGGGGGCGGAGCGGGGGCGGAGAGGGGGCGGAGCGGGGCGGAGAGGGGGCGGAGCGGGGGCGGAGAGGGGGCGGAGCGGGGGCGGAGAGGGGGCGGAGCGGGGGCGGAGAGGGGGCGGAGCGGGGGCGGAGAGGGGGCGGAGCGGGGGAGCGGAGCGGGGGCGGAGCGGGGGATGGGAGAGGGGGCGGAGCGGGGGCGGAGAGGGGCGGAGCGGGAGGAGAGGGGCGAGCGGGGAGGAGAGGGGGCGGAGCGGGGAGGGAGAGGGGCGGAGCGGGAGGAGAGGGCGGAGCGGGGAGGAGAGGGGGCGGAGCGGGGAGGGAGAGGGGCGGAGCGGGAGGAGAGGGGGCGGAGCGGGGAGGGAGAGGGGGCGGAGCGGGGAGGGAGAGGGGGCGGAGCGGGGAGGGAGAGGGGGCGGAGCGGGGAGGGAGAGGGGGCGGAGCGGGAGGGAGAGGGGGCGGAGCGGGGAGGGAGAGGGGGCGGAGCGGGGAGGGAGAGGGGGCGGAGCGGGGAGGGAGAGGGGGCGGAGCGGGGAGGGAGAGGGGGCGAGCGGGGAGGGAGAGGGGGCGGAGCGGGGAGGGAGAGGGGGCGGAGCGGGGAGGGAGAGGGGGCGAGCGGGGAGGGAGAGGGGGCGGAGCGGGGAGGGAGAGGGGGCGGAGCGGGGAGGGAGAGGGGGCGGAGCGGGGAGGAGAGGGGGCGGAGCGGGGAGGGAGAGGGGGCGGAGCGGGGAGGGAGAGGGGGCGGAGCGGGGAGGGAGAGGGGGCGGAGCGGGGAGGAGAGGGGGCGGAGCGGGGAGGGAGAGGGGGCGGAGCGGGGAGGGAGAGGGGGCGGAGCGGGGAGGGAGAGGGGGCGGAGCGGGGAGGGAGAGGGGGCGGAGCGGGGAGGGAGAGGGGGCGGAGCGGGAGGGAGAGGGGGCGGAGCGGGGAGGGAGAGGGGCGGAGCGGGGAGGGAGAGGGGGCGGAGCGGGGAGGGAGAGGGGGCGGAGCGGGGAGGGAGAGGGGGCGGAGCGGGGAGGGAGAGGGGGCGGAGCGGGGAGGGAGAGGGGGCGGAGCGGGGAGGGAGAGGGGGCGGAGCGGGGAGGGAGAGGGGCGGAGCGGGAGGGAGAGGGGCGGAGCGGGGAGGGAGAGGGGGCGGAGCGGGGAGGGAGAGGGGGCGGAGCGGGGAGGGAGAGGGGGCGGAGCGGGGAGGGAGAGGGGGCGGAGCGGGGAGGGAGAGGGGCGGAGCGGGGAGGGAGAGGGGGCGGAGCGGGGAGGGAGAGGGGGCGGAGCGGGGAGGGAGAGGGGGCGGAGCGGGAGGGAGAGGGGGCGGAGCGGGGAGGGGGAGAGGGGGCGGAGAGGGGCGGGCGGGAGGGAGAGGGGGGCGGAGCGGGAGAGGGCGGAGCGGGAGGGAGAGGGGGCGGAGCGGGGAGGGAGAGGGGGCGGAGCGGTGAGGGAGAGGGGGCGGAGCGGGGAGGGAGAGGGGGCGGAGCGGGGAGGGAGAGGGGGCGGAGCGGGGAGGAGAGGGGGCGGAGCGGGGAGGGAGAGGGGGCGGAGCGGGGAGGGAGAGGGGGCGGAGCGGGGGAGGGAGAGGGGCGGAGCGGGGAGGGAGAGGGGGCGGAGCGGGGAGGGAGAGGGGCGGAGCGGGGAGGGAGAGGGGGCGGAGCGGGGAGGGAGAGGGGGCGGAGCGGGAGGGAGAGGGGGCGGAGCGGGGAGGGAGAGGGGGCGGAGCGGAGGAGGGCGGAGCGAGGAGAGGGGCGGAGCGGGGAGGAGAGGGGGCGGAGCGGGGAGGGAGAGGGGGCGGAGCGGGGAGGGAGAGGGGGCGGAGCGGGGAGGGAGAGGGGGCGGAGCGGGGAGGGAGAGGGGGCGGAGCGGGGAGGGAGAGGGGGCGGAGCGGGAGGGAGAGGGGGCGGAGCGGGGAGGGAGAGGGGGCGGAGCGGGAGGGAGAGGGGGCGGAGCGGGGAGGGAGAGGGGGCGGAGCGGGGAGGGAGAGGGGGCGGAGCGGGGAGGGAGAGGGGGCGGAGCGGGAGGGAGAGGGGGCGGAGCGGGGAGGGAGAGGGGGCGGAGCGGGGAGGGAGAGGGGGCGGAGCGGGGAGGGAGAGGGGGCGGAGCGGGAGGGAGAGGGGCGGAGCGGGGAGGAGAGGGGGCGGAGCGGGGAGGGAGAGGGGGCGGAGCGGGAGGGAGAGGGGGCGGAGCGGGAGGGAGAGGGGGCGGAGCGGGGAGGGAGAGGGGCGGAGCGGGGAGGGAGAGGGGGCGGAGCGGGGAGGAGAGGGGCGAGCGGGGAGGGAGAGGGGCGGAGCGGGGAGGAGAGGGGGCGGAGCGGGGAGGGAGAGGGGGCGGAGCGGGAGGGAAGGGGGCGGAGCGGGAGGGAGAGGGGGCGGAGCGGGGAGGAGAGAGGGGGCGGAGCGGGGAGGGAGAGGGGGCGGAGCGGGGAGGAGAGGGGGCGGAGCGGGAGGAGGAGAGGGGGCGGAGCGGGGAGGGAGAGGGGGCGGAGCGGGGAGGGAGAGGGGGCGGAGCGGGAGGGAGAGGGGCGGAGCGGGGAGGGAGAGGGGGCGGAGCGGGGAGGGAGAGGGGGCGAGCGGGAGGGAGAGGGGCGGAGCGGGGAGGGAGGGGGGGCGGAGCGGGGGGGAGGGGGCGGAGGGAGAGG